>NC_048299.1:204419614-204526760 GCF_013100865.1 Trachemys scripta elegans
CCAGCGGCTTACCCTGACAGCCGGGAGCCAAAGTTTGCCAACCTCTGAAATATAGGGTCGGCTTATGAAAGGGTCATACCGTTTTTGCTATTTTTACCTAACCATCTTGGGGGGTCAGCTTATAAACCAACGGGCTAATGAACGAGTATATACAGTGTGTCATGCAGCTAAATGCTTAGCATTGATCAAGAATCCCAAGACCGAGATCAAAACACTGAACAACTTCTTCCCCCATGGAAAGTTCTCTTCTAGGCAAAATTTAGATTGGCAGAGCTCTGCGGGGGAAACCGATTTGCATCACTATATTTGCAGACACCAAATCCCAAAGCGTCGCCAAGGTGCCAGGTAAAGAGCTGATGTTACTATGCAATATACAAGATATATTTGTTATCTGAGCCTTTCTTCAAGCAATGTGCCACAGCAAATTAGAAATTGTTACAAAAATGGTCACAGCTGTACCAGTTTTAGAAAGAGCACTGAACATTAAAAGGATACAGGGCAAGACATGCAGCTAAGGGATGGAAAGGGAGCCTAGTGATCAAAAAAAGTCTAATGAGAGACATTTGTAGGTGGAAAGTGGAGTAGTGTCAGGGGACTGAAGAATGAATAATGGAGCTTAGAGGCTCTAGTCACCTCTTGTTTACAATTCTGACAATGTAATTTTATAACAAGACTTGTGGAAACTAGCAAAAGTGTTGTTTCCTGTACTTTGAGAAAACTGGCTTTCATTTAAACTTTTCCAATGGATTGTATTTACATTCTGTAGCGAACAAATACAGCTTTCATTTTTACAGAGGATCTTAACTTTCCTTTCCCAATTTCTCAGGCAACAAAGGGGGATTACAAGTTTCCATTCTGAAACATCCACTTTCACCTAGCATTTTCCTCCCTCCCTCCAGCTGCCACTACAGGACTTTCACCTGTAACTGGGAAGGTGTAGAGAAGAGATCACCAATAATACTTTATCAGTAAGGGGTCTTAAAGGAACAATATTGTCAGTCAGCATCTTTGCCTGACCCTAGTACTCATCACTCCTTGGTCTTTGCTTGGTTTGGGAGGAGCTGATGTTCAGTGGAGCCTGACTTCAAGTCTCCTACATTACCATGCACTGCAATGGCCTCTGAGATTTAGTTATAAAATGCAGATGTCCAGTAATTAAGGTACCTCTTAATGCACTTGGGATAATACTTTTTAAGGCAGGCATTAAAATAGCATTTTCGCTCATCTGTTAGTAATTGTGATCTTGCTTATTTCCAAAAGGACAGTTATAGATTGGTACTTTAAAAACATGTCAATGTTGGTACTGGACTGTAATATACACATTAAATTGCCTCTGCACTGAAACTTGAGAATAGTGGTATCTATTACATCTCATTAACTCTGGACCTATTGTCCTCCTTTACCGGCAAAGACATGAACAAACAAAAATGGATTAATTTGACAGCATAAAATGAACCTATGCAATGTACATAAGTTTTAAAATAAAACTGTGTTTAGACTTAGGTTTATTGTGATGTCAAGCTAGCAATATTGCCATTCATTCTTAATACAAGTAGGGCGATCGAGTGACTGGAAACTTAAAAAGCAATAGGATACACAAATAATTAAAAATACATGATGAAATAAGAAATAAGAGCCAGCATCGATTTCAGCAAGACTTGTTTAAATGAGTTAAAACATGTCCATTTTAAAGCATTCGCTATCTACATATATATATTATATATAAAAATGTATACCCTTGCTTACTAGTCAAAATGGAATGGTATATAATAGTTTACTTGACAATGATGACAGTCTGTTAAATGTAGGAGAAAGTTGCTCTGTGCTTTTAATAAGGAATCCTATCTGCTTTTCAGTTCTCATACCCAAGGGAAAAATATCTACAATTATCTTTCACAGGAGTCTCATGGTTTTTGCCTACATGGCAATAAAGTTTACAGTATATCTTTAAAAAGAATAGGCAACATCCTACCTGTGTTTTTTGATGCCGTTAGATAGAGACTCTCCACCACCACAGACCTTTCCACCTCCACCACAGACCTTTTCTTCGGACATGCTGGAGGTTATTGTATTGTTTGACTCCACACTGTCCTCTAATGAGTACGTTGTTACTGTTTCAAATCCACTTAATGATTTTTCAGATTCTGAATCTGCAAGAGAGCAGGTGCATGTTAATGAATATAAACTTCAATGATAGACTTCACAGACTAACAGATAGCTTCTTCCTCATACAAAACTCTGAAACCTAAGTAGGTTACTTTGTTCTGATGACAGCAGCCGTCTGGTAACTACTAGTACCTCAAGACTGCCGATACGCCATACCTAGAGATGGATTAAAGGATCCTGGATCTTTTGAGAGGTTTGGGGGGGTGGGGGGGAAAAGAAAGGGGAGAAAAGAAGATAGTGGATTTCAGTATCTTTCCTAACACACAATTGAAGTTGCCAGTTTTTAGTTAAAGTTAATCCATTTTAGCTCTTGTTTAAAACTCAGCGCCAGTGTCATATTAAAACTATTGGCTCAGCCAACCAGAAACTAGTGCTAGTTAATAAAATCTGTATTTCAGAGTTTCATTTTAAATGAACAATTTCTTGTTCTTCCCCTACTCAGACTGCACATGAAGTACGCGTTAAATTTATTTGTTCTAACTTATGAGGTGAATTGAAAAATACGATTTATTTTGGTAACAAATATTTGCACTGTAAAAATGATAATCAAAAATAATTTACACTGATTTCGATTACATATATGAAAAATGTAGAAAAACATCCAAAATATTTAATAAATTTCAACTGGTATTCTATTGTTTAACAGTGCGATTAAAATCGCAATTAATTTTTTTAGTTAATCATGTGAGTTAACTGAGATTAAATCGACAGTCCTATTTTTTTTTTTTTTTGTGCAACAGTGTTACACTGTTGACTCATATTCAGCTTGTGATCCACTAGGACTCCCAGATCTCTTTTTGCAGTACTCTTTCCTAGGCAGTCATTTCCCATTTCGTATGCGTGCAACTGATTGTTCCTTCCTACATGAAGTACTTTAAATTTTTCCTTACTGAATTTCATTCTGTTTACTTCAGACTGTTTGTCCAGATCATTTTGAATTTTAATCCTATCCTCCAAAGCACTTGCAACCCCTCCCAGCTTGGTATCATCCACAAGCTTTATAAGTGTGCTCTCTATGCCATTATCTAAATCATTGATTAAGATACTGAACAGAACCGGACCCAGAACTCATCTCTGAGTGACTCCACTTGATATGGCCTTCCAGCTTGACTGCGAACCACTGATAACTACTCTCTGGGAATGGTTTTCCAACCAGTTATGCACCCCACCTTATAGTAGCTCCATCTAGGTCGTATTTCCCTAGTTTGTGTATGAAACGGTCATGCGAGACAGTATTAAAAGCCTTACTAAAATCAAGATATACCATATCTACCACTTCACCCCATCCACAAGGCTTGTTACCCTTTCAAAGAAAGCTATTAGGCTGGTTTGATGTGATTTGTTCTTGACAAATCCATGCTGTTACTTATCACATTATATTCTAGGCGTTTGCAAATTATTGCTTAATTATTTGTTCCATTATCTTTCCAGATACTGAAGTTAAGCTGACTGGTCTAATTCCTTGGGTTGTCATTATTCCCCTTTTTATAGATGAGCAAATATAGTGCCATTTTGCAGTCCTCTGGCATCTCTCCCATGACTTTTTGAAGATAATTGCTAATGGCTCAGATACCTCCTCAGTCAGCTCCTTGAATGTTCCAGGATGTATTTCATCAGGCCCTGGTGACTTGAAGACATCTAGCTTGTCCAAGTAATTTTTAAACTCGTTCTTTCCCTAGTTTAGCCTCTGCTGCTACCTCATTTTCACTGGCTTTCACTACGTTAGATGTCCAATTGCTACTAATCTTTTTGATGAAAACGGAAACAAAAAAAGTCATTTAACACGTCTGCCAGTTCCACGTTTTCTGTAATTGTTCCTCCTCCGTCCATTAAGTAATGGGCCTACTCTGTCCTTGGTCTTCCTCTTGTTTCTAATGTATTTATAGAATGTTGTGACCCTTTATATCTCTAGCTAGTTTGATCTCATTTTGTGCCTTGGCTTTTCTAATTTTGTCCCTACATATTTGTAATATATTTGTTTATATTCATCCTTTGTAATTTGATCTAGTTTCCATTTTTTGTAGGACTCTTTGAGTTTCAGATCATTGCAGATCTCCTAGTTAAGCTAGTGTGGTCTTTTGTCATACTTCCTATCTTTCCTACACAGTGGGATAGTTTGTTCTTGTGACCTTAATAATGTCTCTTTGAAAAACTGCCAGCTCTCTTGAACTGTTTTTTCCCTTAGACTTGCTTCCCATGGGATCTTACTTATCAACTTCCTGAGTTTGCTAAAGTCTGCCTTCTTGAAACCCAATATCTTTATTGTGCTATTTTCCCTACCACCAATTCCTTAGAATCATGAACTCTACCATTTCATGATCACTTTCACCTAAGCTACCTTCCACTTTCAAATTCTCAACCAGTTTCTCCCTATTTGTCAAAACCAAATCTAGAACAGCCTCTCCCCTAGCAGCTTCCTCCACCTTCTGAAATAAAAAATGGTCTCAAATACATTCCACTATACAATACACTTGTGATATGCCATAAGACTCCAGAGAGGAAAAGGAAGAGGTAGACTTGCTTATCATATATACACAGTTTGCATTGTTAGTCACTTACAAGGCTATTTTAACCTTTGACCCCTCTCTGATCTGAATATAGCTCCTCAGGTGCTAGAGTCTCATGCCCTTACCTTGTCTAGGGTGCAATCTTGTGATTCTCCCACAGGAGGCTGTAGCCCAGGGCACAATCTATCGGCCATGACTACTCTGTAGGCCCAGCTAGGTTTGGAACCTGTGACCAGTGGTAAACAGTGACCAGATAGACAATACTTTGTTTGGAGAAGTCTATTTACCATCATAAGAATAAAAAGAAAATATGCTTATCTATCTTACCTGGAGGCTTGCTATTCCTCAGCACAGTCTCTGAGCAAGTCCCTCTTTACTCAAGACCCCTGACTTCTAGGGTCTGTGAGAGCCACTTCTTCTCAGCAACTCTCCACAACCATTCACCCCCTCTCCTTTTATCCCCCCTTCCCACAAAGTTTTGTCTTAGCTTCCAGGACTTTTAGTTCTCCTGTGTTAAACTGGAATTCATCTTAACAAGCTAGTCCACTGAGCTCAATAGGGGGTCAGTGATGGGACACACCAAATGTGTCTACTATTCTCCTGCCTGCATGGAAAGCTATTGTCCTCTATTGCGTAACTGTTGCCAACCCCTCTTGAATTAATCCCTTGTATTCATACAGTAACCCCTCCCTTACAGCAGTCAGATTTGGAGCTACTCTAGTGCTCTTCTGTAAGACCTTTGAATATTATATGTTCTGTCACAAACAGATCAATCATTAGAGAGGAAGGGGAATATCTAACTAGCTGAAAAGAAAGCCAGTCCACATAGTGGAAGCCAAAATTCACAAGTACAAGAGGACTGACCAGGCAGTAGGAAGCCCTTCTAGGCCATGGAACTGTAGCTATGTGACAGTTATATCAAAAAGCACACTGACAGCGGGCGTGGTGAAAGTCACGAAGACGTTAATCAAGGGAAGATACTCCCCTGCCATAACAGGCAGACTAACCCTGACAGCCTAGGCTGAACAAGAGTGCTAATTTCTAGAAAGGGGAATTCAGATAATAAATATGCCTGAATAAAGAGAAGTGGCAACACACAACAATGCACAAGGAAAGGATTAAACTGAGACCAAATACTAGACCAACACCAAGACAAGTAACAAAAACATTAGTTTGGGATAGAACATATCGTCTAAGCAGGAAGCTGTTAACCAAAGCTCAATTCTTCAAGTTAATGAAAGCTGCAAATGGAGGGGTTAGTGTACACAGTTTTTAATACTGATTTAGCTATATCTGTTTAAAAACAGTGTGAATATAGTTTCATCTCAAAGGTATTTATAGCTAGCTGTATAGTGCCATGTGCATCTTTAAACAGTGTAACCGCAGCCACACTAGCCGTTTGCACAGATATAATTAAAACCATGTTTAGCTCAGACCTAGAGATTAAGCACTACATGAAAAGATGAGCTAAATCAGGGCAGTTTTAGTTTTACCAAAATCAGGCTAGACATTTTGTTTTTACCAGTTTTAGATAGTTTTGCTTTGTGATTTAGAGGCCATGTTTCCCTGCTTACTTGTAACTTTCAGAATGAGGTACATCACTCCTCACACCACAATTTACACTTGTTTAGCCAGTTTCTGCACTGCAGACACTAATTTGTGATTGCAGAACCTCCAAATTTGGACTCAGTTTGGATATGCCTCCTGAAGTCTGTATGGTTACCCAACGCTTATCTGGATAATTCATCTCGCTAGAGGATACCATTAAGCCTTGGAAAATTTTGTCCCCACACAATACTTCTTCCCCATTCAAGCACACTAGCCAGGTTTGGGGGAGTCTACGTTTAATATCTGACTCTGGGATGAAAAGCCACACTGCTGCTATTTAACTTGGTTTTTATGACTCTTAGTAGTTTCTGCATGTTTTCCAGTATGAGAGGTTAGAGATACTTGGAAATGTGAGCTCAGTCTGAGAGCTTGTCTACACAGGGACATCCAGGAAAATTAATCCCCATTAACTAAAAGTGTGAATATGAAGTGGATAGTTAAATCACATTAATGCTGAAAAACAGAATCCACATAAGTATTTAAAGTGGCCTCAACTAAATTTCCACTTACTTCCAGGATGAATTAAGTGAAACTGAATTGAGGCCACTTTAAATCTGAACAAGAGTGTTCACACATGGGTTTGATGCAGTTTAACCCACTTCAAACTCACTCTGTTAGTTTGGGTTAGTTTTCTGGACAACCCTGTGTAAACAAGGCCTGAGTCTTTAACTACTAGAATATATATATGGAGATATACCTATCTCAGAACTGGAAGGTCATCGAGTCTAGTCCCCTGTCTTCACTAGCAGGACCAAGTATTGTCCCTGACAGTCCCATCCCATCCCTAAATGGCCCCTTCAAGGATTGAGCTCACAACCCTGGGTTTAGCAGGCCAATGCTCAAACCACTGAGCTATTCCCCCCCCCCCCCAGTCAGCCTCTGTCAGCAGAGTGTTCAGATTTACAATAAGCACCATTTAATACACTCCAATGTCAAGGCATACTAGATGAGGAATGTCAGTTTTACCATAAAACAAAGTTAGTCTTGTGTAGGTCAGAGCTCCTTTCAGAATCTGACATAACACCCAATATTTACTGGCCTTCCCTGCTGTACCACTGGATGTTATGATGAACTATACATAAGCACATAAACCAAAAATAGCATTAAGAGAAAAGCCTTACCAAAATGGCATTTCTTCAGTAACTAACCAACATATTTCTAAAAGCAGTACATAGTAAATATGCAAACAAGATTATAACAGTGACTTTCGTTTGTAAAATGCAAGAATGCTGTGAATTGGAAAGTGTTTACTTTAAGTAGTGAGGGCCACAGATTCTAACATGGGTCTCCAGCCTGCTTAAAGCTTTGGGTGGCAAAACGGAGACCTGTCAGTTACTGGCTCAGGAACACATTCTTCATGCAGAAGTGTGAATTGAGATGGCTTCTACAGCTAGGACAAGACTGTGTTGTAGCTAAGTAAGTTAAAAAAAAGAAATACGCCTAGTGTCTAGAAAAAACAGTTACTCACCTTCTCATAACTGTTGTTCTTCGAGATGTGTTGCTCATACCATTCCAATTAGGTGTGTGTGCGCACTGCATGCACAGTTCGCCAGAAGGCTTTTCTCCTAGCAGCACCCGTCTGGTTGGTTCCGGAGCCCCTGGAGTTGTGCCTTCATGGCACTGCATATAGGGCCCTGCCGTCCCACCGCCTCTCCAGTTCCTTCTTAGAATCATAGAAGATTAGGGTTGAAAGAGACCTCAGGAGGTCATCTAGTCCAACCCCCTGCTCAAAGCAGGACCAACACCAACCAAATCATCCCAGCCAGGGCTTTGTCAAGCCGGGCCTTAAAAACCGCTAACGAAGATTCCACCACCTCCCTAGTAACCCATTCCAGTGCTTCATGACCCTCTTAGTGAAATAGCATTTCCTAATATCCAACTTAGACCTCCCCCACTGCAACTTGAGACCATTGCTCCTTGTTCTGTCATCTGCACAACTGAGAACAGCCGAGCTCCATCCTCTTTGGAATCCGCCTTCAGGTAGTTGAAAGCCGCTATCAAATCCCCCCTCACTCTTCTCTTCTGTAGACTAAATAAGCCCAGTTCCCTCAGCCTCTCCTCATAAGTCACATGCCCCAGCCCCCTGATCATTTTCGTTGCCTTCCGCTGGATTCTCTCCAATTTGTCCACATCCTTTCTGTAATGGGGAGCCCAAAATTGGATGCAATACTTCAGATATGGCCTCACCAGTGCTGAATAGAGGGGAATAATCACTTTCCTCAATCCGCTGGCAATGGTCCTACTAATGCAGCCCAATATGCCGTTAGCCTTCTTGGCAACAAGGGCACACTGCTTCTTGCTGGATAGTCCGACAGAGGGGAAGGCGGGTGGGTTTGGAAGCCTTACCTAGGAGGTGGGGTCAGAGTTCATGGAATAGCTGATTGACGCACAGCCCTGCCGAACACTGCATCATCCCTGGCGTGCCGGGTGATGGCGTACTGTGAAGTGAAGGTGTGGAACGAAGACCACGTAGCTGCTCTGCATATCTCCTGGATCGGTACCTGGGCCAGAAAGGCCACCGAAGACGCCTGAGCTCTGGTGGAGTGTGTAGTCAGAGCGGGGCAGGGACCGTAGCGCGGTCATAACAAACCCTGATACAGGATGTGATCCGTGACAATATCCTTTGCGTGGACACCGGGAGGCCTTTCATCCTGTCCACCACAGCAACAAACAACTGGTTCAGCTAACGGCTTAGTTCGTTCAATATAAAAGGCCAATGCATGCCACACATCCAGGGAATGGAGCCTCTGCTCGTGGTTATTGGCATAGGGTTTTGGGAAAAAGACTGAGGAATATGTCTTGATTGGGGTGGAAATTTGAGACCACCTTCAGGAGGAATGCCGGGTGGGGTCACAGTTGCACCTTCTCTTTGTAGAAAATAGTACATGGAGGGTCGGATGTGAGAGCCTTGAGCTCGGACACCCTTCTGGCTGATGTTATTGCAAACAAAAAGGCCACCTTATAGGAAAGGTAGAGGAGTGAGCATGTTGCTAGGGGCTCGAACGGGTCCCGTCCCCCCCAATCAGCCTTAAGAGTACCAAATTAAGGCCCCAAGTGGGGGTGGCTGCCGAATATGAGGATATAATCTGTCCAACCCCTTGAGGAACTACCGCACCATTTTGTTAGTGAAGATGGTGCATCCATGCTCTCCTGGGTGAAAAGCTGAGATGGCAGCCAGGTGAACCTTTATTGAGGAGTGAGACACGCCGTGCTGTTTCAGCTTTAGGAGGTAGTCCAAGACAAACGGGACCGACGATTGTGTTGGAAGGATACGATTCTACAAGCACCAAATCATGAATCTCTTCCACTTGGCTAGATAAGTCACTCTGGTTGAAGGCTTTCTGCTACCCAGAAGAACCTCCCTCAGGGGGTCTGAGCATGTAAGCTCTAACGGGTCAATCACGCAGCTTTCAAGCCGTGAGGTGGAGAGACTTGAGATTGGGGTGTTGAAGCCTTCCATGACGTTGAGTGATGAGATCTGGAACTAGCGGTACAGTGATTGGAGTGTCCATTGATAGCTCCAATAGCAAAACCAATGCTGACATGGCCAGGCCGGTGCCACTAGGATCACTGAAGTTCCGTCGCTCCGGATTTTGAGGAGGACCTTGTGAATCAGCGGTATGGGAGGGAACGCATAGAACAGGCAGTCCTTCCATGGAAGGAGAAAGGCATCTGCCAATGAATCTGGGCTGTGGTTTAGGAAGGAGCAGAATTGTAGGCACTTCCTGTTGGCTCTTGTGGCTAACAGATCAATCTGGGGAACTCCCCACTGCTGGAAGAGGTTGTTTATTACATCCAGATAGATGACTCGTGGTTATGAAAAGACCTGCTGAGGCGGTCTGTTAGGATGCTTCCAAAAGTATGGAGTGTGCTATGCAGAACTCCTAGAGCGTGAGGGCGAGAGGAGTGTGCTCTCCCCGTCTGATATAAAACATTGCTGTTTGTATTGTCTGTCAGGACCAATATGCACTTGCTCTCCAGGAGAGGCTGAAAGGCCTGACATGCCAGCCGGACCGCCCTGAGCTCCCTTACATTGATGTGAAGCATCGATTCCTCCTGAGACCAGAGGCTCTGAGTTCTGTGCTCCCCAGGTGTGCCCCCCACCCCATGGCTGAGGCGTCGGTGGTCAGACATAGGGATGGACGGGGTTTGGAAAATGCGACCCCTGTGCACATCAAGTGTGAGTCGAGCCACCAGTGAAGAGACTTGAAAACGTCTGGTGAAAGGGTAACCACCATGTCTAGACTGTGCCTGCTTGGTCAGTACACCAATGCTAGCCAAGCTTGGAGAGGTCTGAGTCAGCCTCGCGTGCTGCACTACATATGTGCAAGATGCCATGCGACCTAGGAGTTTTAAGCAACTCCTTACTATGGTTATAGGGAATTGTTTGAGGTCCTGTATGATGTCGTGAATGGCCTGGAACGCTCTGGACTGTGTTGAGTCTAGTACTGCCCCTATGAACTCTATTCTGAGTAGGGGTGAGCGTTGACTTTTGAGTGTTTAGGAGGAGGCCCAATGCATTGAAGGTGGAGCTTATGAGGGAGCATGTTGATCCACTTGTGTTCTGGACTGGCCCTTGACTAGCCAGTCTGCTAGGTAAGGAAATACCTGAACCTGCCTTTTCCGACTGACATACATTTGGTAGACATCTGAGGTGCCGATGATAGGCTGAACAGTAGTACTATGAATTGACAGTGGGGACTCCCAACTGTAAACCTTAAGAAGCACCTGTGGGGCAGGATTATAGAAATGTGGAAGTATGCGTCCTTCAAGTCAAGGGTGGCATACCAATCTCCTGGATCCAGGGATGGGATGAGAGTGGCCAAAGAGACTATTCGAAACTGTAGTTTTTTCCATGAACGTGTTGAGACTGCGCAGGTTCAAGATGGGTCTGAAGCCCCCTTTTACTTTCCAGTATTTCCTAATACTGGGAGTATAACCCCTTTCCCCTGAACTCTGGCGGAACCGCCTCCACAGCCCCCACTGACAGGAGGTTTTGTACCTTCTGGACGAGAAGTTGCTCGTGAGAGGGGTCCTTGAAGAGGGACAGGGAGAAAATTGGAGAGAATATCCCATCTCTACTGTGCGGAGGACCCAAATGGTCTGAGATGATTTGGGACCATGCTTGGTACAAATGTGATAGATGTTCCAAAAACAGGAAAGAAGGATCCCATTGAGAAGTTGGTATAACGCCCTCGGGCGCATCCTCAAAAGGTCTCCCTAGAGCCTGGTGGCTGCCTGGACGACCCAGACCCCCTGTTATTTGGGGGTTGGCGATGACGATTCTGGTTTCTGGTACGCCTACGGTTCTGGTCCTGCCTAAACTGCCCCTGGTATGGTTGTGTCGTGTGTTAAGGCCTAAATTGTCTATGCTGGGTGGCAGGGGTGTGCAGACCCAGTGATCTTACAGTGGCTTGGGAGTCTTTCAGACTGTGGAGTCTCCAGTCCGTTTTCTCCAAAAAATAACATGGTCCCCTCGAACGGTAGGTCCTGAATTGTCTGTTGGATCTCCGCGGGGAGGCCTGAGGCCTGCAGCCATAAGCAATGGCACACTGCGATGCCTGAAGACATTGTCCTTATTGCAGAGTCCGCCAAGTCTAACACTGCTTGCAGTGACCTCCTGGCGACTGTCTTGCCCTCATCCATGAGCGCTGAGAATTCTGGCTTAGAATCTGGTGAGAAGGTCTGATAATTTGGACATTGCGTCCCATGACTTGAAGTTATAACGGCTAAGGATTGCTTGCTGGTTTGCGATGCTCCGGTGGAGCATATCTTCCTCCAGAAGAGGTCCAGCTTCTTTCCATCCTTAGCTTGAAGGGTAGGCCCTTGCCTTTCCCTTGTGTTAACAGCCACCACTACCAATGAGTCTGGCATGGGGTGAGTAAACAAGTATTCATAGCCCTTGGAGGGCACAAAGTACTTTCTCTTGACTCCCTTAGCTGTAGGAGCCAGAGAGGATGGTATATGCCACACGGTTTTTGTATTCTCCTGAATTGTCTTTATCAGGGGAAAGGCCATCCTGGTGGGTTCTGCTGGGGATAAAATGTCCACCATTGGGTCTGACACCTCAGTGACCTCCTCCATTCTGTACCCTGAAGTTCTGAGCGACCCACCTCAGAAGTTCAAGGTGGGCTCTGCTGTCGGGAAGGGGAGGCCCCGAGGATGTTCCTGCCACTGCCTCATCTGGAAACTATGAGGAGGAGCCCGAAATATGAGAGGGCCCCTCCTGCCTATCCGGCTCCTCAAAACGCTGAGGCTCTGTCCCCAAATCAGAGTCCACTTTGGTGCCGGCCCCAGTACCAGTTGTGGCAGCGGCACCGTCCGGGGTACTGAGTGTAGCTGCGATGCCAGGTCAGTTGTCAGTGCCTGGCATGGTACCAATTGTGGCACTGGCGGTGGTAGCAGTGGCTGATGCCTGGGAGAAATCCCTGGCCCTGGGAGAAATCCCTGGCCCTGGATGCAGTCCTTCTCTCAGACATGACCAAAAAGGAGTGTACCGAGGTGGACCCATTGGGACTGGTGATAAGCCCACAAGGTCCAGAAAAGCCATTGAGTTGGCACCTGCCATTGTGGAGGCCACTGTATGGGGGAGATGGGGGGAAAGGGGGTTTGGGTCATCGCCGCTGACTGGAAGTGCCAGTGGCTATGATGTCAGCTTCTCTGGGACATATGAGTCAGTGTCCGATGCGGACTGCGATGAGCCCATGTGCAGGGACCATGATGGCGCTGTGCCCGTCCATGCTGGGCCGATGTAGATCGTTGCTGCATCATAACCAGCTTGCCCCTGGACTTCACCAGTGGCCTCAGTCATTTGGGGCCTCAAGACCAGTGCTGTTACACTGTGGTCGGGGGAGTGCGGACCTGTCAATGTTATCAGGTCCTGTACCGCCTCATAAGTCTCGGATGTGGAAGGGAGATCCAAATCCTTCACCTGGGTCACCTCTGGTGCCACCGGACTCAATGGTCCCTCCCGTGGGCCTGGAGTTGACGGTGCTAGCTGTTGAGCTGGAGGGGAGGTGTGGTCTTGCACCTGGTCTATCTCCCTTGGGTTCACGTTCCCATGCGCAGGAAGGGGAGCGCACTCTATCAGTCTTACTGTGCTGCTTCTTTGGGACAGGAGACAGAACAGTGCCAAGACTGATCCTGCGCCATGCTTGGCACAGGGGAATGCTGGTGCAGAGGGTCCTCCTCAGCACCTCCTGGACCAAAGCTGGCGCGCTGCGCACCTACGCTGAGGAGCCCAGTGCCACGTCCATGGGGCTTGACTCAGACTGGGGGCAGAGAGCTACTTCCATTAGCAGCAACTTTAGTCTGTGATCCCTCTCCTTCGTGCGGGTGCGAAAGCTCCTACAGATTTGCACCTGTCCACTTGATGGGACTCCCGCAAGCACTTAAGATAAGCTGAGTGCAGGTCGCCCTTGGGCATAGGCTTCTGGCAAACCCCACATGGCTTAAACCCCTGAGGCTGAGGCATGCCCCGGGCCTGGGATGTGGGGGAGAGAAACACCCTACAGTACCCCAAGTCCAGATGTCTAACTACAACAATTTTTTAAAACTATCTTTAAACTATTTACAAAAAATACACTAGAGGATCGCTTGTTGAATACAAGACACAAAATGCTCCGACGACCACCACTGACAGTTTGCAGGGCCCTATATGTGGCACCATGACAGCATGATTTAGGGGGCTCCAGAGCTGACCCCCCAGGTACTTCTAGGGGAAATACCTTCCAGCGAACTGTACATGTGGCACGCGCACCCCCCCCCCCCCCTTTAGAATAGATATGAGCAAGCACTCAAAGAAGAATGAGAACTGTGTTATCCATTTAAAAACCAATACTGGTCCCTTACCTTTCCACAGGGCAAGTCAGATCTGTGAATTCTATTACTTGAAGTGTAAGCTTCTACTAGCTCACTTGTTGGCAAAAGTACTTACATAAAAACAGCTCCTACAGCAGGATTTTAAATGGGCTGTTCGCAGCTCAGAGAGGAAGAGAATTTGGCCTAATAAACAAGTCACAGCTGAAGTAGCCGTGCATATCGGCCATTTCCTGATTGAGGCACTACAGTGTGCCATACCAGCCTCTCAAAGAACGCTAATGATGCCTGTGTCACAGCCTGGCCCAATCCACCAATCTGTTGTGAGTGCACCCAACTGCTGGATCCCATGTACTTCTAAGCCAAATGGGTCTGGACAGGGACTAGTCACTGGTTCCAGCTCTGGATCTGTAAGGCATGCTCTTACGCCTCTTGTCTGAGCCTGAGCCCTTCCCTGGCCCATGGGACTATGCAATCCTGCCACCCCAAACCCTGGAACCAGGGACTCAGGCTTCTTGAGCCTCCCTAGTTGCTTACTGTCCGACTCTTAGGCTGTGGTGGTCACTCTGGACTGCTAATTTAGTCTCTTCAGGGTCAATGAGGCAAGAATTTAACACACAATGGATTCCAAATTCAAACTGGAGGTCACCATGTCACCCACACATATCCCACTGCCATGGCTCCAAGTCAGCTTTGCTGCCTTTTTTTAAATGAAAAACAAACAAACAAACAAAAAAAAAAACAGACATACATGGAGGACCAAGCAGCCAGCTTGCAGATTTCTTCCTAAGAAGTGTGTCTCAAACCTCCTCCTCCAATTCCTGAATATTTATTTTTTGGCTATATATAATTTTATTGTGCATAGGATTCCAAGCCATTGCTTTTTCTTTCAGGGCAAGAGTTTGGGACAGCACAGTGATGAGACATGGGGTTCACTTTAAGGCTGAAAGCTGGGTTCAGTCAGAGAACTCTTATCCTCATAAGCAGCAGTGGTGGTGCTCTATGGCTACGACTCCAACTTTCCAGCCAGCTCTCATTTGGAGTCCCTTCCTGTAGAAAAGTAACCATTTTGGAAAAAAAGTGTCTTGAAGTGTCAGAAAACATGGGCTCCCCTTCTACTAAGGGGATTACAGGGGGGAAAAGATGTTTCTTGACAAACAAAACTGAATCTCAGTTTTTAACTGCTCATCTGGAAAGCTCTTGTCAATTTCCCTTTCCTCAAGGCTTTCAGGCAAGCAGCCTAGGAAATGTCATTTCATTTTTCCTGACAAAAGTGGAAAAAATTTTCAGGAAAGGTGAGTTTTTTCCCCTATTAAAAAGTTCGGTTTCAGAAAAGGGCATTTTTCAACTGGAAAATGATGAACTCCTGACCAGCTATCCTCCTAATTCCAATAATTGTCTGACTGATAGTTATTAACGAAGGCATTTTATAGATCGGGAACAGAGACAAACTCAAAAGATGACCAGAGGAATGGAATGCCTATCTTAAAGGAGAATGGAAAAGCCTGACTTGTTCAGCCTAGCAAAAGGCAGGCTGAGGGGGGATAGGATTGCGTTCTGTAAATACATCAGGGAGATAAACACCAGAAAGTCTGTCCATTAGCCTGAATATCTTTTCAATGTCGGTACAAGAACAAATGGGTATACACCGACCATGAACAAATCCACGCTGGAAACTGGAAGAAGATTTCTATCCATCAGAGGAGTGAGGTTCTGGACCAGCCTCCCAATAGGTGCTTTGGGGAGACACAGTTTTGACAGCTGGACAAAATTTATGAGTGGGATTGTATGATGGGGTTGATTATGATGGTGAGGGGCAGGGCTCAGCAGCCTTGTGGGTATCTTCTGGTTCATATTTGGAGTTTCTAAAAATCTCATGCTTCAACCGGTAATCTGCAGGGATCAGGAAGGGATTTCCCCATGCTCAGGTATGCATGCACACACATGCAACGTACTGGGTTGTGGGGTTTTTTGGTCTCCTTCCTCTGAAGGACTAGAGATGGCCACAGCTAGTGACTGGCCCACCTCATCCAATATCCCCTTCACTGGTGCTTGGCTGGTTAGTTCTTGATCACAAGCTCAGCATCTAACCGATTCCCCCCCCCAGGTTACATTGACAGTGGCCTTAGAGGTTTTCCACCTACCTCTGTAGCATGGGATTCAGATTGCTTGCCATGATCATCTGGGAACACCTCACTTGATCAATTCCCTGCCACTGCAGGGGCCTCAGGCATTGGTGCACTTTGGTCCCTCCTATTCTCTGCCTCTGGAATATAGTTTTAATCTCCTAAAGAGTAATAGTTTGGTCTAATTTTGGTTGTTGGGTTTAGTGTGTGGGTGCTGGATGGTTGGGGGCTTATGATATACATTACTTAGGAGACTCCTTGATTAACCAATATGGATCTGGTGAAATATCAATACCACTGCTTTTTATTTCTTTTGTGTGTCACAGAACAGTTTCCAGGACAGTGTGAAGTTCTTCAGGGACAAGGAATAAGATGTTATGACACTAGACTCAGAACCAGACTCCTGAATGCTTATAAGGTACCACTATAGGTATGTCCACACAAGCATAAGAGATCACAGCATGGCTGGCCCAGGTCAGCTGACTCAAGCTGTGGGGCTAAAAACTGATGTGTAGACACATTTGGGCTCAGGCTGGAGCCCAAGTTCTGGGACCCAGAGCTCAGGCTCTAGCCATGTGGTCCCCAAACTTTTTACCTTACACCCCCCTCGGAGCCAGGAGTTGGGCTGCAGCTCCTTGGGGGATGGTGGCCACGGACAGGGGTAAGTGGGCTGGGGCTTAGACGGAGTTCAAACCCTATGTTCAGATAAGAATCTAGACACCTTTCTGATCAAGTCTTTCCCTAAGAACACCTTAAAATATATAAAAATACATCCTAGACCCTTATGCCCCAGACAAAAACAACCATTCTTTAATCTTCAGAGAAACAGACCTATGGAGGCACAGTTGCCATGGTGCTCAGGTGCTTTTAATTAAAAAAATTGCATTCAAATTTCAGCTGCAATATTGACATTTAAGTTATGGGAAGGAGTGGGGGAATTGGCACCTCACAAACACTCATCCATCCCCCAGCCTGTGACTGGGGACAATCCTTAGCTCAATCCATAATGAAACAAAGAAAGCAAATGGTTTCTGAGTCATAACGTCAGCTGTAATTGAAAGTTTCTTGGCTTGTGTCTTTAGAGAATATCCTTGATAGAAAAAAGTTGCGGAAAGTAGCTATTCTGGTGATCAGCCCTGCCACGATCCAAGTTTTGCAAACTCTGCTCCTGGTAGACAGGAACATGCCACAGTTCTATGCCCAGATTCAGGAGGTACTTAAGCACTTGTTTAACTAAGTAGATGAGAAGTCATGCTGCAGTAAAGCAAATGTTAAAGTACCTTTCCAGACAGGTGCCCTAGATGGTACAACTAGATTTGGGCCCCTCCCAATTTTTAAAGAAACAAAATATATAGACATTTGCCACATGTTCAAGTTCTGGATGTTATTTACTTACCTGAAACAGCATCATAGAACTGTTCCTCGCTAAGGATGCTTAGAGGTGGTGATCCTTTAACTAGAGACTGCTCTAATTCATGGTGTTCGGTGGCTAGTGTCTCTAGTGCTTCTGACAAGATCTTGTTTTTCTCCTGCTCATGCTCCAGTTTCAAATTCCTCACCTATAAGTAGACACATGTATGAATAGAATCTATCCTCTAAATAGCTTTGAGCCACACATTCTTGGGAGAGATGAGATTTTTAGCTGGTCTTTGAACTAGTTATTTACAACAGAAACTGAAGTAGCTGAGTTATTTGTGGATTATATGAGCGATATTACAGGATAATTCTGTTCCCATCACATGATTTTTTTTGTCTCAACGTTTTTTTAAACTATTGAAAAGTCTCTCAAAAAGATTAAAGTTTTATACATCGGAATTCTGCAACTGAATTCAACACACAGCTTCTGATTGGCTAACATTCCAAACAATTACTACATTTTAAACAATGTTTCCCTGATTTGTTGGTAGTCAGAATAAAAGAGCCTGTTCTAGTGTTTAACCTGGATCCACATGCAGTAAGCCACTTCTACTGTTCTGCTCTAATTTGGGCCAACTAGTATAATTTGAATTGCATTTCTCTGCAGGTGAGAGTTACATAGGTGCTAATATTTAAATGAATATTTTAAAAATTGGAGCATGTTAACCCCTAAGATTACTGTTTGCATGTAAGTTAAGGAAGTGAAAGAGGTGAGAAGAAAGGAGGGGAAAGTCTGACTGGCTGATTTGTCTCTGATGTAATGCTCCTACCACCCTATTGTAAACTGTTCATAGAACAGCCACAAACTGACATGAGAAGGGGGGTTCGGGGAGGGAAGAAGACAAAAGGAGACTGGTGAGCAGATGGGTTTTGTATTTAAAAACCTCCCACACATTAAACCTTTGTTATTTTCCTGTGGTGCTACAAGTGTCAATCTCTTCTGAACTCCAAGAACTACTAACATGAAAGCAGTAACATATCTCTACTAACCCTCCTCCTCTTCCTTGTGCTACTCCCTCCTTTTCTTTCCTTTTAGGGGAAGATTTACACTTGGACCTCTCCCAGAGAGCCTCCCCCACAAGCCCTCCACCTGCTGCCTTCCCTCCAATCCAAAGACTTCTTCAATCTTTGACTTTCTCCCCACACTCTGTTTTTTCTCCGGACACCCAGTGTAAAGGCATTCAGCTTCCCCTGCTACTGCTTTTCCCTCATTTCCTTCTCAGAGTACCCTTTGTATCCCCCTTTGCAGATTTCTCAGTTCTCACACGTAGTTAACTGAAACAACATTAGAGAGTTATAGTGACTCAATTTCAGCTTATTTTGTAAGCAAGAACTGCTTATGTACCAACATTACCTAAGATTATAAATAATCATAATTTTATACATGTATATTACTTGCCTCTGTGCTTTTTGCAGACTTTTTGCAAAAATCTCTGCTTGAACAATGAAAGTTGATTAGGTCAGTTTCACTTTTGTTTATACCCAAGTCCACTTTCAGCTTCTTTGTGCTACAATCTTTGGGTCTCAAACAAGGTAGCATATTTGTTTAAAGCCATCTGTACCCACAATTTATAAAAAGATTCAATGCAACACTTTACTTGGGGGATATTTTAACAAAATGTACGTTAGACAGTCCCCTTAAATTTTGCCAGTTGAATAGCAAGAATGTTGACTTCTTAGGTAGATGAAATGCTAAAGTTGCAACTTTACCCATGAAAAAAAATATTACAAAGACATCTAAATTTTTATTATAAAAGATAGCAAACTAAAATGTAGCCTTCTGGCTTTACCACAACCATAGTGATAAAGGGTAAAAATTTCAAAATGCACCTACGTTCAATTTTCAAAAGTGATTTTGGCTCCTAAATGCCTGTGTCAAATAGAACGTATGCACTTTTGAAAACTGTACCAAAAGTAATTAACTAAAGCTAATAAAATCCAGGAAGTCTCAACTAAATGTTTTATTGTGAGAAGATTCCCGCAGCACCAAAGGATGACAGTTTGAGGAACAGCAGGTGAAGCTTACATGCCATATGTGCTCCAATACCAAGCCCAGTAATTGAGTTTCTTTTATTTCACTGGTAGAGTCAGAATCTTAAAACAGCTCTTCTACAATCCTTTTGTCTGCTTGGTCATTCATGGAATGTTACTCATAATTGTGTAATGAGTACCATGCCCCAAAAGTGAATTCTCCTTTCTCAAAAATAGCCGGCTTTGCAGCAGTAACTGTCTTTCATAAATTGCCAGGCTTCACAGCTGCTGAACACTTATCCAAACAAATACGTAAAGCTCCTAATACCTAAATAAAAAGTTTCTCCCCTGTGATCCTTATAGCATTAGACAGCAGCTAAAGATAAATAAGTAAACAAAGTGAGGAAAAAATTAGATTAGTCAAGTCAATGTGACTAGAAGTTGAAAATTGAATTCCCTTGTTTTAAAAAGTTAACCAGAGGAAAAAGGGAAGAAAAAAAAAATCAAGTTTAAGATAAAATACGGGCCGTGATCTTATAAGTTTAATAAAGTGTGTAGATACCTAAGCCCACGCAGAGCCCCAGAATTTAAAGAAGTCCATCAGTTTGGAGCTCAATGCAGGACAGGAGCTTAAGTGAGCAAGTCTTAAAGAGGAAGAATGACTTCCAATGAAAAGATTCCAAAAAGCAGCTGAAATTCCATAAAACCTATTTTAAAAAGAGTGAAATGCCTTTAAAGTGAAAAAAAAAAATTGGTTCTCCTTCCACTTTGAGCATCTGATTTTTTTTACTCTAAATCGTAGTTCCCTTGCACCGCCACCACATAATCGATATAAATGCAACCACCACTGAAAGAATCTTCTTTGAAACTTAACAGCCCTCCCCCAAGTAAAAAATGCAATGTATTTATTGGACCATTCATGCTCAGTGCTATTTTATTTTCTTCCTACTTGCTAATGACCAGGCATATTATTTACTTCTCCTCTACAAGAGCGTTTCCAGTTCTCCAACATTCACAAACCCACCTTGCAATAAGCTGCTTGCAGAGACAGGCCACTTTTCTTCAGAGCTAAATGATTCTACCAGCAGGAGTTAGAGCATTGCTCCAAGGCAAGCCACTCCTTCCACTACATTCATTAAGTTCTTGCATATTAAAAAAAAAAAGCAAAAATACATAAAGCAACTGATTTTTTAATCATTTTGAACTACAGCCTTCTGTAAAGAAAGACCATTTCTGCTCGAGTCTTACAAAATTGCCCATTTGCTATGTTGGTTCACAAAACTCAGTCCAAAATTCACATTTTGAGCTGAATGCTAATACAAAATACTGGCTGAGGATCGACAAAAGTAAATTGGCACTAATGACCATCCCTTTCCCGATCAAAGTCTTCAAAAAACAGTCTGAAGAAGTGTCCCAATAAGTACTGATGAAACAGTAGAAAAACAAGGCAGAACCTCCACTGCAATTTAGAGTTACTTTCCCACTACAGTATCTTCAGGGCCCTGCCTCCCCACCATTTATAAATAAGATTCTATTGGATATTACTGGCATTTCTGTCAATTAGACTTTGCAGACAGACAAAGGAACATACTCAGCATGATACAGTTTCCAGAGGAGTTTCCTTGTATTTATTTGTCTCATTCATTTGCTTCCCTGCCACTTTTTGTTTTACAGCAGTAAGAACAAGTTCAGTAGCTGCTTTTAATGTAATCTCACATTGGGATTGAAATGTTGTTATTGATCTCAGTGTGTGCACAGCTCTGGAAACCCAGTCCAAGTACTAGAGTAATGTACCCTACCACGCATTCCAGTCATAGTCTCTGTAAAGGGCAGTTTGTGCTAGACTTTTAGCAGGTCAAGAATACAGATCTCAACTATTTCCACTGTTGAATTATGAGAGTTTTGAGATCAGTGAGATGGGTTTAAGACAAACTAACTATTTCAGTTAGGCTTTCTGTATCATGATATGGAGTACACGATTTCAGTAACAGTTTGTAAATCTGATTGTTACTAGTTGAAACTATCGATCCATCTAGTTTTATCTCAGAAACAATGACAATGATTTTATCTGTGAGACTATTAACTATACTATTCTGTCACTGCAACTGTTGTTAAAGTTTAATACCTACACAGTCTTCAGTTACATGGGTCAATAAGGCAGGGACCATCTTTTTATTCTATGTTTGTACAGTGCCTAATACAGCACGTTCCTCATCCATGACTGGGCTCCTAGGTGCTATAGGAATACAAATAATAAATATATACACCCTACCCAGTGGGACAGCATAAGGACTCCAGTTACTAAACAGAAAATTCTGCAGCCTTCATTGGACTGAGTTCAAATTACAGCTGTAAGTGTGAAAAGGAAAGCTGCCACAAAGACATTTTCCCTGAAACCTGATGGTATTTAGAGCAGTTTGGATTACAGATGGCTGTAATCCAGTACCCATCTTCCAATTCATATCATATATCCCAATTCAATAGAGTCAATGCCTTCTGTGGTATTTTATTTTCCAAGTTAATTTAAACTGAGGTCCATTAACAATGGCATATTCCAAAAAACAGGCAGAATCATACCACTGATGTTTGAGACTTCAGTGCCACAAATACAAGGGATCATTATGTGGCATGCTAGCACAGCTGCAAGCAGCCCAATGGAAGTACTGCATATCAACCAAGGTCTGGAGGCAGCTGGAGAGGATGGACAGAGATGGGAAGGAAGAAATCTAGCCTTGTCAGGAAAGAGAACTAGGCCAGCAGCTATTAAAGATGGAGATGAGTAAAATAAAGTTTGAAATAGAGCAAGACTTAATTTTTTTGACATTTCTGAAATGGCATTATCTGTCTTTATGGAGTCAAGAGGGCAACATGGCTCATTTCATTTCACTTTCTGAAAGAACACAATCTTAGACGAGTTGATAGAAGCTCTACATTTGGACATTCTGAATTGTGAAGGATCTTCTTCTCAAACATAATATTTCCCTGGAATTATCTGCAGTAATGCCCAGCTTCAAAAAGCACATTATAATATTGCACTTTTCCAGGAATTCATTGTCCAATCTTGTTTAATAGTCTACCTAAAGTAGCATAGTCTACCATGACAAAACTTCTAGGTTCTCCACTTCTAGATTCATAGAATCATAGAATATCAGGGTTGGAAGGGACCTCAGGAGGTCAACTAGTCCAACACCCTGCTCAAAGCAGGACCAGTCCCCAACTAAATCAAGTAGGTTCTCCACTTACTCATTGTGCTAGCTTGGGGGGAGTCTTTCAACTTTTCTTTCAGAGACTGTGTAAAAACACCCATCCTATATCAGAGAATAGTTGAGCCCTTCGTGTTTGTAACACACATTAAAAGGCACTACAGAATGGCACATTAGTATTAACAGAATGACTGAAGAAGCTTCACAGCCAGATAATATTTCTTCAAACAACCCCTTGGGCAAGAGTACCATTTCACTAATAAGCCTCCATTAGCCAGAAAAAATAAATTGAGCCATCAAGGTAATTGTGTCTTCAGTTTCTCCTGAGATCTCAAAGATCTAGCAGTAAGAAATCTAGTTTCTTTTTGGAATACTTACTTACTATAGAGGGTAGATAACCCATGAGCACAGGGAAAAAAAAATCACTGCCCACTCCGCAAATGCTCTGTAGCAAACACAAAGCATGAATTTTTGATCACTGCTCAAATGCTACTTATTAGAGTCAGGTCACAATGGAAGAAAAAAAGATAGGCTGCAAAATGGTGATGGAATGGCACAATTAAGGTTTGATATCATGAAGCACCATGACTAGAACCAACGTTACACACCAGTAGATTACCAGCTTTCCAATGGAGGTACAGAATTAGTTTCTAGTTCTGGAGAAGTTCTGGTCTTTAAAACAGGTTGCTTGTTCTTTGGGCCAGCAGTTATTTCTGGTACAAGACCCAGGATTTATGGCAAATCTCAGAGGTTGGAACCACAGTGATGAATTCATGTCCACCCACCAGGTTTTAGAATTTTTTTTTTTTTTTTTTTTTTTTTTAAAACCTCCCTTTCCTCAATCTCCTTACCTTTAATCAATTTTGCTCTGTTGTCCACTTCAAGACTAGTTCTGATTACCAGCCCTTCAACTTGCAAGTTCTGCATTTCACCCTACTGCTGTTTGAGGAATATTATTAATTTACCAAAAAAACAAGTATTCCAATACACTGCATGCTATCATGGACACATTTATAGTATTGCAATGTAAGGTGAAATGTCTCTCTAGTTTCAATTTTTTATAACAAAAGATTAGTATTCTTGTTACAACATTTAAAATGAATTTGTAGCATGAGTATTTCACCATATTTAGAACTGCTCATATATGCTTTTTAAGATAAACTTCTAGCTTCAGTTTCCCATGAAAAGCCAAAGAGTTTTTGTAGAAGTTTACCAAAATCAGAACCACCTTCTAGAATGAAAGTTCTTGCAGAGAATTTTTATTCTGAGCTACAAAGCTAGTCTTTTTTTTTTTTTTTTAAATAAAGTGTTGCAGCCAGCTCCAGTCCTAATATGCATCATGAACTTATGTAAAGCTACCAATACAGGGAGCAGTAGGAATCAAAATAGGGGATTCTTTGACTTGTGATATTTAGCATTAAATACAAGACAACCACCAAGGAAAGTTTAAGAGTAACAGTTTAAGTCAGCCTTCAACTGTAGAGAGAAGTCTGAAACATGAACACAACTGTATATTCCAGTACAAAAACAAACTCACACAATTGCTACAATGCAGCTCATTGTTTCCCTAGTACCAGTTTCTTCCCACATAGTTGAATTATTTTGGTCACTACCAGTTTGAACTAGTGCTGAGTAATTTATCATTCTACTACTTACAGCTTCCACGTTTAATATTTGGTGTTACTTGCATCTATACAGTTCTAGCTGTCTGTTCAAACCTAAAGAGTTCAGTTACATCTAGTGACTGACATCTTTCAGTATCTTCCCCATTGATAAGATTATAGGAACCTTCCCAACATCCTCTGAGCAGCACAACTGTAAATATGTGGAGATTTCAAAGATGGCACAGAGTCCTTTCTTGTTAACTAACGTTTCTGAACATTAATAGTCACAAAGGTGCCCAGCAAAGTCAGTAGCATGATGACGTGCTTTTAGATTTACCACTGCATAAGTACATGACTGAGAAAGTTTGGTCTTGGTGTATGCTGAAATGAAAGCTGACGCCAGTTGGTACATATAATTGCATTCTGCTGTATAAGTTTATACTGCAGGTACTCCTGGTTTTAAGCATACGTTTGAGTTTCAGTAAAAGCAATTATTCTAGAAGATAATAGAATCATAGAATGAAGACTTATCAGTGTAAAAAGTTTAGATGGCATAGCAGAATTCCTGGAGTATTAAGAGTTTTCCAATACAGAAAAATACACTTTGAGAAAGCTTTCATCAACTTATTGCTTTAAACGGTCGCTTTCTCATAAGCTAACCCACTAACAGTAAGGAAGATTACAACCCATCACGTGGCCTCACTCTGTCAAAGCAAGACAGCAAGAGCCTTTACTGACTCCAGTAAGTCCTCCTTGTAGCTTTTAGTAAACATTTTTTTCTTCAAAACATTACTGTCATGTTAGTGTAAACCAGAGCATTGAAACACTGAGCCAATTTTTTTTTTAAATCCATCGTGCTTTGTTGCAACAATCATTTCTTGCTCAGCAAGATGCCTGCTCAGCTCTGATAACATTTACTGTTTACTCATTTCAGAGAGAAATTTATAGAAGGAATAGTTGTGTCACTAATAAGTGACTTATGCTGCTACTAATGAGTACACTTCGAACACACAAAACAAGATGTTGTGACTAATCAAGGAGGTAAGCTGAGCAAATGGTTGACAGGTGAAATGTTACAGACTGTATTACAAAAGCGCACCTTGGTCTACATCATGGAAATATGGCTGATCGATACCATAGGCTCAGTTCCCCACATCGTGCCCAGGATGCTTTAGTCAACCAGACCCAGAAAACTCATTAGGCAAAGATGATACTCCTTTCCCTTCCTGGCTCAAATGCAGGAAATACTCACTTCAAATCGAAAGTTTCTTCATTACATCCACCTAATCTGTAAATCCAGAAACTAATCCAGGGATCCTGACAATCTATCACCTCAGCCTGATCCAAAACTCACTGAAGACACCACAGGCTTCGCTGAGGTGGTGATAGAAACACACAGATGGTCAGTTTCACAAGACTCACACTGGAGATTTGCACCACCAGGCAGCTGACACTTCTGAAACAGCACCCCAAAGCTTCCTGCAGGAACTCTCCACAGCCTTGCAAACAGTGTCTATCCATACACAGTCTGCCATACTGTGACCTAGAATTCAAGAACCAACCCCTTCCCTTGTGGGGTCCACTTCCATTCCCAGGTGGATAAGGTCTCTCCCATTGTAAACAAGCCACCAGCATAGCCCACCCCAGCAGTTTAAAGTAGCCCTACTAAATCCTAAAGTTTATAGAAAAAGTCCACAAGACACCAGAGTGCTATTGATCACTGCACTTACCATTATGCTGATAAACCACTTTTGCCCAGAAATTGCAAGAGGCTCAGACTGGGGCTAGGATGTATCTCAATCAGCTAGGTATCAACCTGAATAAACTTGAGGTGATAATGGTGGGGTTTAGGGAGGCACCTAGAAGATTTGGCTGAGGTTAGTTAGCACCCCTCCTTCAACTGAGGCCACATTTATGGCCAAAATTCACCACTTAGGGGACTGGTGTATTCCTAGTTTCTAGATTATCAATATTTCAGCAACCAAGATTCTTCCCCCCCCCCCTTCAATTTATCTCCAGAAAGGAGATTGTGACCATTCCTCTTGGACATGGACCTTGCTATCATAATCCCCACCTTTCACATTTACACTTGACTACTGCAATATGTTCTACTGCAACTTCTGAACAGGTTTAAGTTAGTACAGAATACAAACAGTTTTGAACTACGTAGCCCTCTGGGAGCATGTGACCACACTGCTTCACAATCTGAACTGGCTGCAATTCCTGTATTTGTTTTGAACTAAAAAGTCATATATGGCCTGGGACCATTCTCTCCTTGCAAGATCCTATTTCAGTTAATATCAGCAAGAGTACTGGAATGTCTCTGGTATACAAGAGGGAGCTGCTGTCCAAGAAGGTCCTATGACTGAAATTCACCCCAACCACCCCTGATCCACCAACACTTGCATAGCCATAGAAAAGTTGTCCTTTCTGTTGATGTACTCTGTGACAAGGTGGTCTGGTGCCAAAATAAGGATATGTGCGCCATCCACTGCAGTTTGGGAACCCCATTGCTGTAAATCCATCCCAGATGTCCTGTATGTTAACAAAAGTCACAGTCCTGCATAGCAGGAGATAATTAGTGGCCCTGCACGCTTGCATTACAATGGCCCGCACAATGGATTTTCCAACTCTAAAATAATTTCCCACTGACTGGTAGCAATCCAGCATTACGAGTTTCCAGTGGGATCTCCACTCACTTCTCCACTGCCAGTACAACTCTCATTTTGGTGTCCCTGTTCCGGAAAGGCTGGGGCTAGCTCGGTGCACAGATCCAGGAACGTGGCCTTGTGCAACCGGAAGTTCTGCAGCTGCTGCTCATGATCCCAAGCCTATATTACAATGCGATCCTACCTCTCAGAGCTTGTTTCTCGTGCCCAGAAGTAGCGCTCCACCATTTGCAGCTGCTCCTCTGGGGAAGGCTAAAGTAGCTAGGGTTAGGACAGTGATTTGTTTCTTATTTTCCTGCCTTGTAGTTGTATTTAGGGGAAGAACTGCTATTGTTTTGATTCTACAGTGTTTTTTGCATTGTATTTCTAACCAATGGTATGGGTGTCAAGTCTGGGATAGGAACTCTTGCATGCTTATCAAAGTCAAATAAATAATCACACAGACCCTTTTCAGAAGTTTTTTTTTTTTAAAAAGAGATTTGCAGTGGGTACACATGTAGCCAGTCCCCCTCCAGAGTATTTTTGCACTTGCCTTTTAGTTAGATGACTGAGTTGTGAGAGGAGAGGTTCAGCAATATACAAAAACTCTAATCTGGGGTTAAAACCAGTGATAGAAGATGCCAAAATAGTGCATTCTGCTCCCATTCTATTTAGTCCAGTCTTTTTAGTCATACACTGATTAGCCAAAACACAGACTCATTCAAATGAATCAATTTTGTCCATTTCCTTTTAGTATTTTATTGCTATGCTATTTTGAGTTGAACTGAAATCGATAAGGTTAGTGCAACTACACAGTACCTTATGCCAAAAGTCTTTGTACATCACTTATGTCAGCATATCTTTGGGAAGGAGTGCTTTGTTTTAGTGTAACTTGCTGCAGAGCCAGAAGCAAGTTTAAAAAAAAAAAAAAAAAAGTAGCCCTACAAAATGAGGCCCCCTTCCTTCAAAACACTACACCCATGAATAACCTCATGCATCAAACAGTAGCATCAATGGAACTGTTTGCATACATAAGATTACATGTTAAGCATTAAACCAGGTCAAGGCCATAAGCTCTAAAAGATTTTCAGCGATGGTCAGGTGAATAAAAGGGATGCCCGTGAGAATGAAATGTTAACTTTTAGTCACCAAGGTGTAAGATCTAAAAAAAATCCCTTGACACTGCACCTTTTAAACTGGTAACATTTCTTTTTTGATTTTAAGATTTTATAAATTTAATGAAATAAAAGGAGAGTTTAGGATAAGCTATATTTCCCTTAATACATTTAAGTTTTCAAAATACCAATGATTGTGTTTCTAATAACTGCATTTTCCCCTTTCATCCCTGATGAATATGAAATAGTTATGTCCACTTATTTCAACATTACTTGTTGGTGCTTTTCCTGTCCAGACAACTATCAGGTTCTTTTGCTTATTTTGACAAACTTCTCTGCCCACAAAGAAAAAAAAAAAATGTTGCTGCACAGGTATTTGAGCATCATTACCACAGATGTATTTAAAGTTTTAGAGTAAACGGAGCAAGACTGGCTGCTTTCAATGATATCCTGCCTGTAAGTTTAGTTCTCAACACTAAAAGTTCCAGATTCCGAACCTATCATTAGTTACTTATGAAGGCTGGCCAATGTTATAAAAAACTGTTCCATAGCCAATGTTGTATATTTCTTAATCTTTTATAAAAGTGTGTGTTTGAAAACATTTAGTTGAGGCTTTATTTCCAGGTACAACTTGGTTTTATTATGTATCTCTGGTAAGTGGGGAAGTCTCTGAAGAAAGATCATGTACCACGAGCCAACTGACCATTTATCATAGTTTCAGATACTCTGAATAGTCCATCCTACAGCTACTCTGTAGGATGGAGTTGTTCCCGGTGAACTCTGTGTGGAGATGGTGTTTTTTGGGGGGGTGGGGGGGGAGGGGGGACAGCTCTGGGATGTTTTTTTTACAGCCCAAACAGTCAGCTCATTACTTGCATGAAATTTCCATTGAAGCCACTAGGCATAGCATATGGCAGAGGGCAAAGTTTGGCCCTTAGCCTAGGTGAGGCTGTTAGATCTGGAAGACATAATAGCATTCAAAGAAAGAACATTTATAGTTGTATCCCTGCTGTGATATTTTGTTTGAGCCCTTCAGATAATCAATTTTCACTTCAGTTTCTAGTCAGTTTCACGTAGTAGATATATTTGAACAAACACCCAAGAAGCTTCAATTAGAGACTAGCTGCAATTTTAACAGAAGAATTTCTACTGGATAAGTGCCACGCCATACAACTACCTCCACAAAAGTCATGTCTATTGGCAGTCTCAGACAGGAAACGGTGGGTGGGCATGGAGACTGAATTACCCTTTAGCTAAAAAGAGGTGGCCCTTGCAAGGTCAGGGTGAAGCACATGAGCAGAACGGTGTGAGGAAGCCTGCACTGGTATATCTGTTTGTGATGGAGAAATTCTGTCTCCAGAGCTGTCAAGCCAGCAGTTGTCATCAGCACTATACTGAGTAAAGAGAGCCAGCTGCATTGGTGAGTACTCAAATACATCAGATAAAGCTAAATTTACAGTGGCAATACCCCTCATATCCTCGCTATTCAGGATATTCGTGACAAAACGTGAATACGCTACTATTTTAAGACAAGACGTTCAGGTCATTGCTAATTTGCAGCCATATTCTGCCCTCAAGTTTCACACAACACAAGTGACATTGCAGAGTGCTGATTGGCTCTGCCCATGTAACGACAAAACCGTCATCTATCCTTTTGGTGCAAGGCCAAAAAACATTTATTCACAGAAGTGTATGACTTAGTTTAAAACTTAACAAGCAAGTCAAATAAACGGTGGCATAAGTGCCCTTTACAGACACAGGTTTTACAATTTACTGAAAGATAACTGGCTGTTAAAAATACATAAACATGTTTTATGAGGGTGATGTGCACAAACTAGAATAGTGATTTTCAGAATTTATACAGTTATATCATTTGTGAGTAATCTAGTATTCACCAGCTATTCCTTTAACAATAGCTGCAATAATGCAATCAGAATTAAAAAATAAAGTTCTCAGAAGACAAGGTAATAAGTTGGAAAGGCACAATTAACAGTAATATTTAGAACTACATTTAAGATACATAAGCCTTCAAGTTTAGTAGTATTCCAGCTGTGACAAAAGTTTTCATCTCCAGAAAGATATATTGGAATTGGAAAAGGTACACACAGGCAACAAAAGTGATTAAGGGTATGGAACAGCTTCTGTATGAGGACAGATTAACAAGACTGGGACTTTTCAGCTTGGAAAAAGATGACTAAGAGGGGATATGACAGAAGTCTAAAATCATGACTGGTGTAGAGAAAGTAAGTGTTATTTACTCCTTCACATAACAAGAACCAGGAACCACCCAATGAAATTAATAGGCAGCAGATTTAAACACAAACAAAAGGCAGTATTTCTTCACACAACACAGTCAAACTGAGGCCCTCATTGTCAGGTGATGATATGAAGGCCAAGACTATAGCAGAGTTCAAAAAAGAACTACGGGCTTTTCTTCATGTACAGTGCTATTGTAGCGATTTAGTGAAGACGCTGCTATGCCAATGGGAAAAGCTCTCCTGGCAGTGCAGTTAATCCACCTCCCGGAGAGGTGCTACCTATGTCAGTGGGAGAAGCTCTCCTATTGACATAGCACGGTCTACATGCAGAGTTAGGGTGGTATAACTGCACCACTCAGGTATGGATTTTTCACACGCTTGAGTGACAGTTATTCAGATGTAGGTTTATAGTGCAGACCTGGCCTAGATAAGTTCATGGAGGATAGCTCCATCAATGGCTGTTAGCCAAGAAGGGCCAGGATGCACCCCATGCTCTGAGCATCCCTAGCCTCTGACTGCCAGTAGACGGATCACCTGATTGCCTGTTCTGTTCATTCACTCTGAAGCACCTGGCATTTGTCACTGTTAGAAGATAGGATACTTGATTGATGGCCCATTGGTCTGACCCAGTTTAGTCATTCTTATGTTTACTGAGCAATTCCCTCCCTATTTCCCTCATCCCAGCAGGCCACACTCACCATGGCTGGAGCTGTGAGGGGCGCCATGCACAAGCACTCCAAAACAGAGGTGACAGTAAACCTGTCTTGTTAAAACTTCAGGGGAGCAAGGGAAGGGAATTCTGACTCTTAACTTTCACTTTCCATCGTAACTAGATTGACAATGATATCTGTGTTATCTGTAGCTGCTGCTGCAGCAGCCGTGAGGGGGCTCCCACTCCACACCATCAAATCCCTGAGCCAGATGAGGAGGGGGGGAAGGGAGGGGGAGAAGAAAAAGGGGGGAAAAAAAAAGACTCCTCAGGAGGACACATTCTATGAGATCCAGCATCAGACTATAAGCAAAGGGCATGGAGGGTGAACACTGCAGATAGCCTGGAGAAGAAAAAGCAGAGAGGAGAAAGGCCCAGATGTCCCATCAAGAAAAGGAAAGGGAGATGCACCAGGACATAAATGGGGCTTCTCAGGCATCAGACACAGAGGCTGCAGACTCTGGTGGCCCTACAAGTTCAAAAATCCCAGCCTTGCCTCCCTTTGCAGTCCCTGGATAACTATTACAGCACCCCCACCTCCCCAAGTGTTCCACATAGTATCAGAGGCCCCAATCCTACCCCTTCCACTCTACCCCAGGGGACATCACGGACAACCACAGCTTCACATACGCCAACCTGTAAAAGCTACAGTTGCTGTAAGTATAGGTAAAATGGATGTGAATGTTCTTTCCCCTTATTAAGTTATGTTCCATTACATTTTCTGATGTATTTGTGCAATTTAAAAGCATTCTTTGCACTGGTTTGGTTACTGAATAAAATTTTATTTGGAAAATAAATTCATCTTTATTAGTTCACAACATATGCTGCAGCACACCTGGCAGTTCTGAAAGCAACTCCTTGTTACTGTACAGTAGAGGTAGGTAAACTAAGGCTTTTGGGCCACATCTGGCCTGCGGGACCCTCCTACCCTGCCCCTGAGCTCTAGGCCTGGGAGGCTAGTCCCCGGTCCCTCCCCCACTGGCTCCCCATCCCCCACAGCCTCAGTTCACTATGCTGCCGGTGCAATGCTCTGGGCAGTGGGGCTGCAAGCTCTTGCCAGACCACAGCTTTGCAGCTGTGCTGTGCGACCTGGTGCTCTATGCTGCGTGGTGGAGTGGCTGGCTCCAGCCCGGCAGCGCGGCTGCCTGTCCTGGAGCTCCGGGCGGTGCAGGTGTAGCGCTGCCAGCCACCGATGTTCCAGGCAGCGCGGTAAGTGGGAATGGGGGGGGTTGGATAGAGGGCAGGGGAGTTTGTGGTGGTGGTCAAGGGGCGGGGGTGTGGATAGGGGTCGGGGTGGTCAGAGGGCAGGGAACAGGGGGTTGAATGGGGGCAGGGGTCCCGGGGGGGGACATCAGGAAGGAGAGGAGGGGTTGAATGGAGCAGCGAGAGGCAGTCAGGGGCAGGGGTTCTGGGAGCAGTCAGGGGGGGTTGGATGGGGAAGAAGTCCTGGGGGGGGCCACGCCATGCCTGGCTGTCTGGGGAGGCACAGCCTCCCCTAACCGGCCCTCTATACAATTTCAGAAACCTGATGTGGCCCTCAGGCCAAAAAAAAGTTTTCCCGTCCCTGCTGTACAGTATAAACAACTCATGTGATAACTACAGTCACTAATTCTAAGTGTAAAACAAGCACTGCAAATGAGGGGCACTGACAGTGTTCTAGTCAGATGTACACCAACCACTACACAATTCCCTACAGCCCCCAAAACAGCAGGGCCAAGTAGAGCACAGTACACCACAACACATTACTGTGGCTCACTGTTAAAGTGCTCTTTCAAAGTCTCCCTGAGCTGTATAGCGAGCTCTTCTGATAGCCCTTATGTCCAACTGTTCAAACTCAGCTGCTACACCTCCAACCCAGCGGCAATTTTCCCCCCTTTGCTTTGCATATATTATGCAGGACACAGCAGGCAGCTGTAACCATTGGATTTTAGGGGGAAAAACATACCAATCTTGAGAGTAAACACCAGCATCCCTTCAATCTATCAAAAGTGCATTCAACTATCATTCTGCACTTGCTCAACTATTAGCTGAATCTTTCCCTGGTGTTATCGAGGTGGCCGGAGTACAGCTTCAAGAGACAGGGGAGGAAGGAAGGGATAGGCTGGGCTCCCCAGGATCACTATTAGCATTTCAACATTGCCAATGGTAATCCACTGGCTGGGGAAAAAAGTCCCTGCTTGTAGCTTTCTGAACCGTCCTGCGTTCTTAAAGAAGCAAGCGTCACGCACCTTCCCACTAGGAAACCTTGATGTCAGTAAAGTATCCCCGATGATCCATCAACACTTGCATAGCCATAGAAAAGTTGTCCTTTCTGTTGATGTACTCTGTGACAAGGTGGTCTGGTGCCAAAATAAGGATATGTGCGCTATCCACTGCCGTTTGGGAACCCCACTGCTGTAAATCCATCCCAGATGTCATGTATGTTAACAAAAGTCACAGTCCTGCATAGCAGAAGATGATTAATGGCCCTGCACGCTTGCATTACAATGGCCCGCACAATGGATTTTCCAACTCTAAAATAATTTCCCACTGACTGGTAGCAATCCAGCATTACGAGTTTCCAGTGTAATCTCCACTCACTTCTCCACTGCCAGTACAACTCATTTTGGTGTCCCTGTTCCGGAAAGGCTGGGGCTAGCTCGGTGCACAGATCCAGGAACGTGGCCTTGTGCAACCGGAAGTTCTGCAGCCGCTGCTCACGATCCCAAGCCTATATTACAATGCGATCCTACCTCTCAGAGCTTGTTTCTCGTGCCCAGAAGTGGCGCTCCACCATTTGCAGCTGCTCCATGAATGCCACCAACAACATTTAACTGGTGATTGCTGTGGACACAGTGATCTGTCCAACAAGAAATAGTCATGTTCCCTGCTGATCTGATTAGTCTTATGGCTCTGCAAATACTGGAGATTGAGTATCCTGTGCTTGCAACGCTTTTGTCAGAAAAGACAGCCAGTAAGAAGGGCTGTGCGGGGTCATGGATTTTTTTTTTTTTTTTTTAAAAAAGGTGCAAAAAAATTATGGGAAACAGATGATATTATGGGATGGAAACAGTTGCATGCTGGAAGTTGATCTCTTCCTCCCAATCACCCCTGTATGACTCATCTGTCCCAGCATACTGGATGGTGGCAGGATAAAATGGTTACTCCCCTTCTTGTAACTGTTGTTCATGTCCATCCCAATCAGGTGTGCGCGCGCTGTGTGCAGTTGCCAGAAATTTTTTCCCCGAGCAGCTCCCATTCGGTCAGCTCTGGAGCCCACTGGAGTGACGCCTTCATGGCGTTCAATGTATGACCCTGCTGACCCAACCCCCCTTCAGTTCCTTCTTGCCAGCTACTCCGACAGAGGAGGAGGAGGGAGAGTATTGGAATGGACGTGAACAACATCTCGAAGAACAACAGTTACAAGAACGTAACCGTTTCTTCTTCTTGAAGTGCTGGTTCACGTTGATTCCAATCAGGTGACTCCCAAGCTCTACCCCGGAGGTGGGGTCAGAGTTAAGGAATCACTGATTGGAGCCCCGCTCTGCCGAAAGCTGCATCATCTCTAGCGTGCTGTGTGATGGCATAGTGAGAGGTGAATGTATGCACCGAGGACCAAGTAGCTGCCCTGCAGATATCCTGTATCAGGACCTGGGCCAGGAACACAGCTGATGAGGCCTGTGCAATTGTGGAATTAGCCTTAAGCAGGGCTGGGACCTTGGCAAGCTCATAATATGTGCTGATGCAGGCCATGATCCAGGAAGAGAATCTTTGAGATGAGACCGGGAGTTCTTTCATGCAGTCTGCCACGAGCAGCTGGTTCGACCTCCTGAACAGCTTTGTGCGCTTGATGTAGAATGCGAACGCCCGCCGAACATCCAATGAGTGCAGCCTTTGGTCTTGGGTACTGTTGTGTGGCTTGGAATAGAAAACAGGTAGAAAAATGTCTTGGCTAGTATGGAATTGTGACACTACCTAAGGGAGAAAGGCCGGGTGAGGTCTGAATTGCACATTGTCCTTGTGGAAGACCGTGTATAGTAGATACGCGGTAAGGGCCTTTGGCCTTGTCTGTACTACAGGAAAAGTCAATTTAAGCTACGCAATTTGAGTTATGTGAATAGCGTAACTCAAGTAGATGTAGCTTAGATCTACTTACCGTGGGGGCCACACTTTGCGATGTAGAGCGTCTCCCGTCGACTCCCCTTACTCTTCTTGATCCAGTGGAGTACAGGAGTTGACAGGAGAGCTATCTACGGTCAATTTAGTAGATCTTCATCGACTGCCAATGCATTGATTGCTATGCGTCGATCCCCTGGTAAGTGCAGACAAGCCCTTTAACTCCGACACTATCCTGGCTGATGTGATGGCAACAAGGAAGGCTACTGCGACGCATGCTAGAAAGGATTAAACATTAAATAGCCCTCAAAAAGACATGTAGGGAGATGATGTTTGTGTATTTACGTACGTATGAGTAGTGTGGACAATGTAATCAACAGTTCCTGTCTATGCTGTATTCTGATAATTCAGATGTCAAAAGAACATCCTATCATGTACAGTAACTCCTCACTTAACATCCTCCCGCTTAACATTGTTTCAAAGTTATGTCACTGTTCAACTGGGGAACATACTCGTTTAAAGCTGTGCAATGCTCCCTTAACGTCGTTTGGCTGCCTACTCTGTCCACTGCTTGTAAGAGTCTGTGGAAGAGCAGCGACTTTACAAGGGAGCATTGCACAAGCTCCTCTTCTCCGCGTCCTCCCCCTCCCTCCCACTTAGGGCTTAGCGCTTAGGACTTTCGGGGGTGGGGGGGAGGAGGACAGGAGCGGGGATGCAGCGTTCTCCGGAGAGGAGATGGAGTGGGGTGGGAAAAGGTGGGCTTGGAGTAGAGCGGGAACGGGAAGAGGCGGGCCTGGAGCATCCCCCGGCAAAGTCAACACCTGTCCTTCTCCAGGGAAGCTGCTGCTGCTGCAAAGGTGCTTCCTAGCATCCTTGCCTGCAATGGGCTGTGCCTGTGTGAGGTGAGCCAGGGGCACTTCCCAACCACAGTACAGTATATAATGCCTTTTGTCTGCCCCCTCCCCCGCAAAAATTTCCTTGGAACCTAACCCCCTGCATTTACATTAAATCTTATCGGAAAATTGGATTTGTTTACCATCATTTCACTTAAAGTTGCATTTTTCAGGAACATAACTACAATGTTAAGTGAGGAGTTACTGTAAATGAATTGTAAACACGGGATCTCTCAGTATTCATCTCTCTTTGAAATGTACTATGAATGGTGAAGGAACAGGCAAATTGCCTTCTGTTAGTTCATATAGCTAAGTACCAGTGATGGACCTCCTTCAAAGTCATCCTAATTACCTTTTGCTCCCTGAGGCATTCCAACTTGTCAAAAGACATGAAATTGTATAAAAGATCCTTGGGTCCTGATTCTGTCATCTCAGATCTGCTTAAGCTTCTTCAGGAGAAGTTTGAGTTGCAAGATTGAGGTCCCAGTTATCTGGTATGCCCTGAATGTGATATTTGGACATTGGACTATAAACTATGAATTATTTCTGAAAGAACTCTTTGCAACTACGAAGCTCACCATCTCTACTATGAATCTGCACCCAAATGAATTGAACTCATGTCTGTATGTATATTGAGCTTTTAACGATACTCTCATTTTTTAATAAACTTTAGTTTAGTCAATAAGAATTGGCTGTAGTGTGTATTTGGGTAAGACCTGAAACATTCATTAACCTGGGAGGTAATGTGTCTGATCCTTTGGGATTGGTAGAACCTTTCCTTTTATATGATGAAATAAGATTTACAGACATTATCATATTTGACGTGTGTACCTGGATGAAGGCCTGAGGCTGGATCACTTTAGGAGAACTGCGTTGTTTGGACTTCTGAGTAACCAGTAAGGTAATAAAGAAGCTGTTTTATGCTGGCTTAGATTTACCAAGTACTGGAATATCCACCAGCTTTATGAGGACTGTCTGCCCCATTCTTTGCAATTCACCCTAATTGAGTGACCACAGCTGGCTCCCCACTAGGGCCCCAGTCACAGTGGCGTAGTCGGCAGGATACACATTACCACAGGTTAATTGGATTTTTGGATCAGAACCACACGTTTGTCAAAATTTAATTGATATTGGAGAGTTTAAGGGTTAAAAATCAGTTACAGTGAGTGACCCATGATCAAGATCCTGGGAGACTTGTGATTACAGAGAGGGTTGTATTTTAAGCAAAAGGACCCAGAGCAGGAACTGAAAGATCTGCTAATTGCCAGTGATAAGGAAGCAGACCGAGTGAAAATGCTTGCAGTGAGAAACCAGCAGCTAGAACTTGAACAAAAGCAAAAAATAGCTGATATGGAAGGAGAAGCTGGTGAAAAAGAATGCCTGTTTTGAACATGAACAAAAAATGGCATATATTCGATTGCAGGACTAGAAACTAAAGCAAAAGTGGAAAGACATAAGCGCCAACTCACGAGAATAAAGAAACAGGAACTGTATCATATTGAAAAACCAGTTCCTCTCAACAAAGATAGGGATAAAATCTATCCCGTTTGTAACAATGTTGGTATGTTGTTTGACTCTAAGCAGTTGTCTGTGTGTAACCAAGTTTACCCCAACACTACCACCTTTTATGTAAATGCTTTTACCGTGAGCTCAGGTGAAGGTAACCCCGTAACTTGTGAAGAGAATGTAAAAGTCAATGGTAAAACCTGTTTAGGGCAAATTACAGCTTCTAACACCACACTTGTTAAAACAGATTTTGTCAAAGAGGAAGATTTACCAGAGTGTGAATATTGTAATCCTCCATGAGTTTACTGTAAGTGTGCCTTTAGCCAGAATCTTTCTTGAATGGAATGGCGTTAAACATGAAGTTATAGCTGGTGTAAGGAAGTTACTGCCGAAAGATCTTTTGATTGGGGAGGATATTAAAACTTTGGTTTAAGTCATCAACTTGACTGAACAGTCACATGGAAGAAATAATCCTGAGCCTGTGTCTACTAGGGGCAAGGATTTGTCTATGGAGGGTTTCTCCCAATGTTTGTATGAGAAAGATAGCTGTTTATCTGTGCAAAGAAGCAGCACATATGTGGAAAAAATTCCTAATGGTCTGTCTGGTATCTCAGAAGTGAATCTGGCAGTAGATAAGGCTCAGGAAGATGTTTCTCTAGAGCAAATTAAAGTTGGCGATCAGGTAAAGCCTTAAGTGAGTAAGAAAAGGGTAAATTTTTTTTTATTGGTGATGGAATGTTGGCTAGTAAAGCTTGAGAGAGTCAGCCTGACCCAAGTAAAAGTGTTGTGCTTAAAGTAGCTCAGTGTAATAAGACACTATTTGTGGAAAACGGCAGTTTATCTGTTAAGGGAGGGAAAGGCAAACAAAGTTTAGATAAGCATAGGCAGCCTTCTGAGCTGATGGCTTTGTCGAATGAGCAGTTTGGGAAGGCAAGGTTAGTGGAACATGAGTATCCCTATACCTTACCTGTTACCAGTGTGGAGAATTGAGACAGTGAAGGAAATGTTCCTCTGTCTGCTAGGGGTAAGGACTTGGAGATTGGGGTAGCTCCCTTCAGAGGCAAGCAATTGTCCATGAACAGTGTGCTGCGAAAAAGGAAAGGATATTCCAAGCTGTTTGTCTGTTAAAGGGGAATGTTTCTCCAGCTCTTTTTGTTTGTAGAGCAGACAGAAAAAGCCTGTTAGCCTATGATGGTTGAAAATGTATCAGTTGATCCAGGAAGGAAGTAATCCTAAATTTGTGTCTGCTAGAGATAACATTGCAACCAGGTAGCATCCAGTTGATGTCATAAATAACCCCCAGAGACCAAGCAATTCTGGTGCTTCTATTTTGCCTGTTACTAGTGAGTAAAGATAACAACCTTGTCTGATCAGGGTGATGATATAGCCAGGGCAAAAAGAAAGCATGAAGGTGATTTGACTATCTTACCCACTGACAGCGTGGAAACGTGTAACTGGGAAGAGAATGCTTCTACTCTTGTGACTTCGAAGTATAGGAGTTTATATGAAAGGGGGTTTTGCGAAAACCCTCCTGATGGGACAGAGGTGATTCTGGATTTGACTGACACCCAGAAAACTTCTTGTTGCTCAGGAAAATGTTCCTTTAGAGCAAGCCCTAGGTGAAAAGTGTAAGGGCAGAATTTCTGTGAAAAACGGGTTATTGCTTAGAAAGATTTCTGAAGAGGAAAATCTTCAGGGTAGTTTTTGCAAGCAGTTTGCTGCAACTGATGGGTGTGGAAGTGATTTGATTGCATTAACTCAGTGAATCACTGTATAGAAGCAAGCAACAGTTTGTTTAGGAGACTTGTTCCACTTCCTAATTGCCAGAGTCTTTCTAAAGCAAAGTCAGTGGATCTATACACCTCAGAAAGACCCAGTGTGGATAGCTTTGAAAAGGTCTCAAATGAAATAAAAATTGTTAGGGAATTTAAACAGCCCTACAAGCTTAACCAGCTTGTTGGGAAGCCAAGATTATTGGAACCTGAATGTCTCCATGTTAATTCTTTAAGTAAGCAGTCTGACTCAGGCACTGAGAAAAAAATCGGGTTACAAAGATGAAGTGGAGAGCAGGCAAACTCATCTCTAGATATTTTGGATATGACTTGTAGTCTTAGTGAACTTGACATCTGATTCCATATGGAAGCAGAGGTTGGTAAGGGAAGGACAAAAGAACCTTGAGTCTAACATGCTAGTGAAAATGGATGATATCTCTTTACCAGTTCCAAGGCTTGACTCTGTCTTAAAGCTTGAGGATCTGAAAACTAGCAAACAAGCTAATGTCTGTGTTTATGCAAATTACCTGACGGACCGGTGGGGAAGAAAGACTTGCCCATTGCCATTAGCAAAGAGGATGTACCCAGCTAGCCAATGGATTCCGTTACACAAAAAAGAGTTCAGATTTTGACCCTACTGGACAGGGAGGAAGGAAAGGACTAAACCTTGCAAATAAAAGCCACAGGTTAACCCTAAAATACCAAAACACCAAGGAAGTGGTTAAACTGAAAGTCTATGTTAAGGAAGATCCTGAGGTCAAGAAAAAGCTACAAAGATTCGAAAGGGATATTGAACAAGCTGACCTAAAGAATGATTTGTCTAAACCAAAGGCTTGGCATAACAAAAATAATTGTAAATCTACACTTGTGATAAAATTGATATTATTGCTAATGATTGTAACTAACTTGTTGCTGATACCAAGAACTATAAAAATGTACAATGTGCATGTTTTTTTGGAAAAACGCTTGAACATGTTCGGGGTGATACACAAGAACTCATGTTGTAAAAGCCTTCTTGGTTATACTGTTTCATTACATAACACATGCTATGTTAAAAGGTCTGGTAATACTGATTTTTCACAGTGCTGTATCTAATCTTGAAACTGTACACAGCAGAAAAACCACTACAAGCTTGAACTACTGTGCACAAAGGGAAACTGAGGTACAACACCTCAAAGCATTCATGGCTGAATGCCAGAGTAAGTGCTCTTTAAAAAACATGAATGGCTAAGTCAAGTTAACATGTAGACCAAACCCTGGAATCACTAAAGTGTTTCACAAAGTATGGGCTAAATTTTTGGCTGGGGCCAAAGCATGCATCAATAATTTGGCCTTATAAAGAATTCAATATAAACACAGCTCATATCAATGTTGTAAGGTCCTTAAGGTGTATCCAGGAGCTCGAATTTCACCCTTCCACACCAGTCTCATGTTGGGGGTGTGACACATGGCTAGAAAGGGTTAAACATCCTGCAAAATAAATATCTCCCTATGTCTTTTGAGGGTTATGTAAATACAAAAAACACGAACATATGTATGAGTAGGGTGAACAATGTAATCAACAGTCCCTGCCTATGTTGTATTCTGAATTCAGAGGTCAAAAGAACATCCTATCATGTAAATGAATAGAACACAGGATATCTCAGTATTCATCTCTTTGAAATATACTGTGAATGGTGGAAGAACAAGCAAATGGCCTGTTTTATGCTGGCTTGGTAAATAGAAGTATTGGAATATCTACCAGCTTTACGGGGATTGTCTGCCCCATTCTTTGCAGATCACCCTAATTGAATGACCACAGGTGGCTCCCCACTAGGACCCTGGTCACAGCTACCTTCCATGACAGGTAGAGAAGAGAGCAAGTTGCCAGCAGTTCGAATGGGGGTCTCAGTCTGGAGAGGACCAGGTTAAGGTCCCATGCCGGAAGAGGCTGTCTAACCCAAGGATACAGGCATTCCAGACCCTTAAGGAAACATCCTACCATAAGGTTAGCGAACATAGAGCATCCGGAGGTGCCCGAATGGAAGGCCGAGATAGCAAGGTATACCTTGATGGGACGCTGCCTGGCCTTGTTGGTTGAGATGCAGAAAGGTACTCCAGGATGAGTGGTATAGACTCCTGGAGTGGAGAAGTGTGATGTTGGGCCCCTTCCACTTGGCCAGATAAATTGCCCTCGTGGATGGTTTTCTGCTGCCGAGCAGGATCTTCCTTACTGGTTCCAAGCACAGGAGCTCCATTAGGTTTAGCTATGAAGCTTCCAAGCCATGAGATGGAGGGACTGGAGGTCTGGGTGGTGAAGGCAACTGTAGTCCTGTGTGATCAGATTGGGGTAGAGTGGTAACACAATAGCTTCTGGAGCTGTCATTGACAGCTCCAGAAGCGTGGTGTACCAATGTTGGCGGGGCCATGCCAGGGCCAGCAGAATTACTTTCACTCTCTGTCTGCGGATTTTCAGCAGTACTCTGAACGAGTGCAAATGATGGGAAAGCATACATGAGACGGTCTGCCCAGGGAAGCAGGAACGCATCCGAGATCGAACCCGGGCTGTATTTTTGAAAGGAGCAGAACATTGGGCACCTTCTGTTCCTTTGGGTGGCAAACAGATCGACCTGGGGAAACCCCACCCTTTTGAAAGATGGAATATATGACATCCAGACAGATGACCCACTTGTGATTGCGAAATGATTTGCTAAGGTGGTCTGCTAGTTTGTTCTGCACACCTGGGAGATAACCCACTGCATTCACCTGGAGAGATTCTATGCAGAACTCCCATAGCTGCAGGGCCTCCTGACATAAGGTGGAAGAGCGGGCTCTACCTTGCTTGTTGATTTAAAACAGGGCTGTGGTGTTGTCCATTACCTGTACACACTGGCCCTGGAGCCGGGATAGGAAGGTTAGGCTTGCTAGCCGTACTGCTCTGAGCTCTCTGATATTGATATGCAGGGAGAGCTCATCCTGCGATCATAATCCTTCTGTCTGGAGCTCTCCCAAATGTGCCCCCCTAACCCAGAGCTGACGCGTCTATTACTAGGGACAAGTAGGGCTGGGGGCGAGGGTCAAGCCACCATTGGAGGGACTCAAGTACTTGGTCTGGCACTGACCACAGATTCCAGGCTCTTGCGCCCTGGGCGGTATACAGATGCGAGCCATGTTTGAAGTGGTCTGAGCCTCAGTCTGGCATGCCAGATCACATAAGTGCAGGCTGCCATGTGGACGAGGGCTCAGGCATCCCCTTGTGGTAGAGGGTTGGGGTACCGTCTGAGGCTCTGGATAATGTCGGTCATGGTCTGAAATCGGGTCTCTGTCAGGAGTGCCCTTGCCTGCACCGAGTTCAGCACCGCACTGATGAATGCTATTCTTTCAGTCTGTGACAAGGTTGACTTGTTCACGCTGAGTTGTCGTCTCAGCCTCTGGGAAGTAGTTCTGACTAGTCAGACTTGAGACTCCACCTGCTCCCTGGTGCACCCCCTGAGTAACCAGTCATCGAGGTAGGGATATACCTGCACCTGCTTCCTGCACCTGCAGAGGAAGGCTGCTACGACCGACATACACTTGGTGAATACTCGGCAGGCTGCCCTCCTCCACAATGACCCCAAACTTGTCCCTGGACTCAGATGGTATTAATTCCTTAAAATTTGAGCATGGAGTTCCATGAGTTAAAATTACATCTGCTCAGGACTACCTGCTGATAAGCAATCCTGAGCTGCAGGCCCCCTGTGGAATAGACCTATTTGGTGGAAAGGTCAAGTGTTTTTTTTTTTTTTTTTTTTAAAAAGAGTCCTTGGACTTAGGTGTGGGTCCCTGCTGCCCTTGCCTTTCACATTCATTAACCGTAGACACCACCAAGGAGCAGGGTTGTGGGTGGGATTATAGATACTTGTAACCCTTGGAGGGAACGAACTATTTGTGTTCTACTCCCTTGGCCGTCGGGGAATAGAGGCCGGGATCTGCTACACAGTTTTGGTGTTATTCCGAATGGTCCTAATGAGTGGCAGCGCCACTTGGGATGGACCTTCTGGGGCCAAAATATCTACCACTGGGTCCTTCCGTTCCACCACCTCCTCTGCTTGTAAGCCGATATTGCGCACCAGCCTGCGGACTAGGTCCTGGTTGGCATGACTATGGGTAGTGGTCCTGAGACCGAAGTTCCCGCTACTGCCTCGTCTGGGGAAGACGACGAGGATGCAGGCAGGGGAACTGGGTCATCCCGAGCCTGTTGGTCCACGGGGATCTCCTGCTCAGCCTGCTGTTCTGGGTCAGTGACCACCTCTTCCACTGTAGGGGCAGGGGTCCGTGATGGTGAAGGTGCTATAGCCAGAATCCTTTCCACACCTCTGGGCATGGGGCGGCTGGCTGAGGCCATCGGCAGCCTGGGCTCAGATACCACTGACCAGGAGCCCTTGGACAAGGTACCCTGGGATTGGTGATATGCCCAGGGAGTCAAAAAAGGGCCATTGTGCTAGTCCTTGCCACTGTACCCGCAGCAGGCTGTCGATGCGCCAACTGGTGCCAGCTCCGGTGTGAGTATCTAGACCCTGCGCCTGATTCTGAGGATGGGGACCAGGATCTAGAGGGCCAGGGCCACAAAGAAGGGGAGCAGAGCCGAGACCTCGATCTAAATGGAGGGGATCGGCGACATGATGATCAGCGCCAGGAGCAGGACCTCTGACGATCCAGAGACCAGTACCGCCAGGACTCAGGATGGCGCCCCCTTTTTTGGTGCCAGGGATCAGTGACCTGGCGATACAGGCAGGTGCATCATTGTAGGCTTGCTGCGGGACAGTAGTGCCGTTGGCGGTGCCAGGGGCTTGTTGTGGAGAGTCGGGGACCGTAGTGCCATCAGGGCAATGAGGTCCAGCGCTGCCTCAAACATGTCTGGGGCAGATGGTAGCCCTGCCTCCTCCACCATATGGATTGGGGAGTCCAACAGTTCTGGGCTCAATGGTACTCTTTGTGGGTCTGAAGTTCCTGGTGCCGACTCCAAGGGTCTCAGGACCGGGTGTTCCTCTCTGGGATGTGCCCCATTGGCTGAGACCGCAGGGGAGAGTCTCACAGGAGATCCGCCTCTACTCTCCGCTGCTGCAGAGGAGGCGCGCCAAGCAGAGTGGGACCAGCACCGGGCAGTTCCCACAAGCTTAGGTACGGGGGATTGGTGGTGCCGTGAGTCTCTGTTCTCCGAGATCTTCCGCTGTGTCAATTCTGCCACTGACACCTGCCACTGAGGAGCTCTGTGCTGGGTCCTGCTGTGCAGAGGCGGACTGTGGTTTAAGAGCTGCCTCCACAAGGAGCTGTTTCAACCTGAAATCCCACTCCTTTTTGGTCCTGGGTCAAAAACCCTTGCAAATCCTGCACCTATCCACTTGGTGAGCCTCCCCCACACACTTTAAACAAGCGTTGTGGGGATAGCCCATTGGCATGGACTAATTGCAGGACTTCAATCCAGGGGATTGAGGCATGCCCTCAGGTCTCCAAGGGGAAAGGTCGGAGTGGAAACCTCCCCACTCTTAACAGAACTACTACTAATAAAACTAGAACTATAAACTACACTAGAAAGTTGGCGAAGCAAGTAGAACTTGTACGCAAGCCACTTGCAGTTACAACAACTGTCACAGGCAGCAAGAAGGAACTGAGGAGGGGCTGGGTTGGCAGAGTCATATATTGAGCGCCATGAAGGTGCCACAGCTGACCCGATAGCAGTTGCTGGGGGAAAATTTCCAGCAACTGTGCATGCGGTGCGCGCACACCTGATTGAAACTGACGTGAACAAGCACTCAAAGAAGCAGCACACTTTCCATGGTGTGCCACTCTGCATTGACAAGCACTCCTGACGAATATGTGCAGCACCAATGCAAGGAGCCAGGTATGGATGTGCACAAACATACCAACTAAAGCTGCTTTATGTCAATGTAACATGAGTCAACCAAAGTTTATAGTGTAGGCCTAAGTGTTAATACATTGTGTGTCTTTGGCCTCCATTCTTCCCATCTAGAGCAAAAAATAGTTCTGTTCACTCCAGAGGAGAGGGGTTCTGTATTCTACAGATTGTTTAGTCTCTGCTTGCGGAACCAGATTCTCCAAAGCCACATTCCTTAAGCTGTTTGGGCCTTTATGATGTCACAGCTGTACACCAACTCCAAGATTTCATTCTGCGGTTCTAGCCATGAAGTGCTGTGGGGATATTTCGTTGTTTGTTAATGTGGGGAGAGGAAAGATATTTACCTGGGGCAGCCTGTGGGGAACAGAGGTGAAGCAAGGAGCAGAAGAATGAAAGGCTATAGTAAAGAAAAAGGACAGTTTTCAACCATCCCTCAAACTCCAGAGCCCTGTGTAAAGCAGTTCCTAGTGAAACGCTGCATGAATTCCATGGGATTGTTTAATAATGGAATAAAACTAACAAGCCATACTCCATCAGCAATAAGCCACTCCACTAGGTGCATTAGTAAGCAACTAACGCACTGGAGTGGCTGAAGGCATTTTCCCTTCAGTCTCATATCTCAAGTTGATCAAAGCCAGATACAAACTTTCATACAGACTAGTTTAACTCACCCACAGAATTCCAGTGCGGTTACACAGCTAGAGATGCTGAATCTTGTTGATACAAACTATATGCAAACACACTACCTATTACAGTTAAAAATCAAATTGCTGAGAGAGGACAATACTCTTCTCCCTCCCCCCCTTAAATCAAAATTAATTCTTCAAAAAAGCATAATGAAAAAATGTAGCATCAATTGAGCTTTTGGCAAGGGAGTAACAATCAGAGTTTGCATTTCAACTACCAAAACAGAAGCATCTCAGTTATTTGTATGACAGTCGAACTTAGGTCAGAACCCCAGTGTGCTAGGCACCATATAAAAGAAGGATCTCTGCTCCAAAGAACTTACAACAGCAATAGTGCACTGTAAGTATAAGTCTTTAGCCTCTTCAAGTGAAAAAAGGAGCTTTCCTATGCTAATGCCCTATTTACCTGATGGAAATTTGAAATTATCTTGTTGGGCCAAGTACTGCTGGTAGCTATACAGTTTGGTTTTTTTTAAATTAACTTTATACAATGTTAAAAACAAGGCAGTAAAGAAAGAAATAACATGCATAATGGCACCAACAGAAAAACAAAAAATATATAATGGTACCAGGCTTTGACTGTGCAATTGCATACTGAACAGGTTGGTCTGTCCACTAGGATACACGGTCTATCAGCTGTTCTGCACACAGCTGACATACTTTAAACCTGGTCCAGGCAGACCAGCTTGGGATCAGAAGAACATTCCTCAACTGCCCTACTCAAGGAATTGGCAGCTTAAGGCCTTGGGCTTACTGGACTTCAGCAGCTCTCTCTCCCCTTAATTATGTGAAAGAGGAAAGAGGATCCCTCTAACATGGCTAGTTTTCCCTCTCTAAGGGCATCCGTAGGAAGAAAAAAAAATTTAAGCTCTCCTGCAGCGGTGGAAAAGAATATTACATACCATGCTGTCAGAACAGACTTTATAAAAACTTGGAGCCAACAAGATGTGTGCTTAACTTCACCCTTACGCCTCTTCTCACATGCAGTAGTCTATTTCCTCTCCCTCCCACTCATCTGTCTTTTCAGACTAAACTCTTGGGTAGGGAGGACCAAGTGTTCTTCCAAATATGCATATCCTCAGCTCCTCAGCACAAGGAGCATCTCCCATGCCTGGAGCCTCTGGGCACTAATATAATGTGTTAGCGATAAGGTTATAGTAAGGCTTATCTCATCAGTAACTGTCTTCCATACCATATGGGTGTGTCATTCTTTGATGTATGTAGTTACTTTTTTGGTATAACCCAAGGTGTGAATTTAAACCAATATGGTTAACCACGTTAACTGCTTATGTTGCCACACTCCTTCTGGTATAAAAAAAATATTGTTCTTTGGTTCAGTTTGTCACTTGAGAAAAGGGGTTTATCTACTTATTGAAAAGAACTATTCCTCTAGGGTACATCTACACTACAGGGGGGAGTCGATTTAAGATACGCAAATTCAGCTATGTGAATAGCGTAGCTGAATTCGACGTATCGCAGCCGACTTACCCCGCTGTGAGGACGGCGGCAAAATCGACTTCTGCGGCTTTCTGTCGACGGCGCTTACTCCCACCTCTGCTGGTGGAGTAAGAGCATCCATTCAGGGATCGATTGTCGCGTCCCATAAATCGATCCCCGAGAGGTCGATTTCTACCCGCCAATTCAGGCGGGTAGTGTAGACCTAGCCCTAGGAAAAAAAAAAGTGTCCAGACTGGGATATGGCAGGGAATGTTATATCAGTATCATTACACTGGTGTAACTAGATTAGTATTACTGGTAAAACCTGCTGAAGCAGACAGGCCCTAATTCAGACTGCAAACCCTAATGGTAGGGATCTATCACCATGCTGAATGCAAAGTTTACTGTATGACATGGACTATGATAGGAAGCACCTTCAGACCTGACAGACAACAGCAGAGAAGCCAGCTGTATACCAGAACATTTTAGTTGTACCACAGGTCCCAGTCAGTGTCAAATGTTTTCAGCCCAAAGAAAAACACTACTCTAAAGGGGCAAAGGAGGCACAATATTTACTTTGCAGCAGATTTTTAGTCCTGTTCTATCCCTTTTGCTGTGCTCAGGTGGTGGAAAGAGAGTAGAAGTGACCTGCAAGTTTCCCACTGGGTGCAAGGGAGAAGGGAGCATCCCCAGTGCTCCAGAGCCAGCTTCCATGCCTCCTTCATGAAAGGTGGCAAGTCAGAGGTTGGGAAGAGGGCATGGCCACAACACACTGTATTCTGGCTATCCCCAGAGGGCACAAGGTCCCTTGGGGATCACAACCAGCTGGTTCAAGTACATCAGCATCCAGACTGCTCTAACCTGAGAGTCAGCCGGAAAAGGGAATCATGGAATCAACTGGTTACTGGTTCTCACCTTTATTCTGTCTCCCAGATGTCCTGGATGGCTGTGAGGCATCCTTCACTGGGTGCTCTCCTAGGCTCAGAGAGCCAGTTGAGCTTTTATCCTTCTGTCCCAAGGGTTCCACAAGTCTGTCAGGCAATATAGCAACCAGAGCTGCTCTCCTTACTTTTCTGCAATACACTGGGCAGGCAGTGGGGGGAGCTACTGTCCCTTTGCTGCAGTTGCTCACAGTGCTCATGCCCAGGGCATTTGAGGCTGTAGGAGAGGCACCCATACTTTCTCCCCATAGGAAGCAGGGGGGCTGATTCAATACACAATACAAATCAAAATGGGAGAAGTTCAGTTTTCAATTCACAATCAAGTCAGTTACCAGTCACCCTGAAGGATAATTTAGAGCTCTGATTTTCACAACGGGCTCCTGAGTCACAACAGGGACACCTGCGCGAGGAGCTGTACAGGACAGAAAGAATTTAATGTACTGGAAGAGCATGCAATCCAATTTAAATATAGGAGTGTAAAATGAGAACAGAGTGAGGCAACATCGACAAACATTTACAAGGCTAGCTTTGCGCACAGCTTGAGGTTTCCAAGCTATTTAAAGCCACATGAAACAAATAAAAAGCAATCACCTCTCCACTGGCCTTCTACATAGACATTACACTAACAACTGGTATAAGCACTATGATCATTCAAATTGCAAATGCATTTATCTGAACATATTATGCTAATTATGCACGTGACTAGTGAAGTATCACACCTTGTTATATCTACCCAAGTTAAATATACTGTGAATGGTTCCTGAAAAAAGTTAGTGCAGAGAATGCAAATAAGGAATGCATTATTCTGGATTATGTACACACCAAGCCTAATATTTAATATTGACTAAAATAATCTGCAAAAATAAACTCGCATTTCCCCATTTACCATCTTTAATAAAATATTTCAGCCATTTATCAGTTAATCAATCATCTTTTGGAACGTTTACCACAGGCAGCGAGAAAGATTCAGCCAAGTTAACTACAGAGAAAATTGTTGAAACTGAAAATAGAGTGCAAGTAATATCTCAATCTTTAAAAAGGAACAATGTCAATTTTAAAATCATGTTGTTTAAAGAGGTTACTACCTTTATTACTAATGCCACCTTTGATCATAAGTGAGTTTTACAAAGATCTAAATTACTATTCAGCATACTTTTTGTATTTCTATAGTGCTAGAGGATGAAAAGGAATTAAATCAGCTTTGCTTTTGTTTAATCAAGCTTCTCTTTCAGATTCTTGGTGCTGCAACGAATGAAGTTCTAATACTGTAGAAAATAGATTTTAAAACCTGTTTATATTGAATTTAGATATCAGTCTGCGGTTTTATAATTTTGGGGACATTTAAATAGAGAGTCTCTTTAACTGTGCTATTGCTACAGTGATACATTTTATGTTTTTTTGTTACTAACATCATTGAAGTGAAGCGAAGCATCTGAAGAAGTGAGGTTTTTACCCACGAAAGCTTATGACCAAATAAATCTGTTAGTCTTCAAGGTGTCACCAGACTCCTTGTTGTTTTTGTAGATACAGACTAACACGGCTACCCCCGATACTTGCCCCTAGATAGTAGTTAGATCGCAAGTTCAGCCAGGATACTAGATCCAGCAAGAGGAAAAAGCTTGCTTTCAACAAGATTTACTAACCTTGTGCCAAAGTCACCACCGGAAACATTCTGAGTTACACTTGTTCTGACGATGGAGCTTCAATGACAAACTAAACTTCAGTAAAAATTCAGCCTGAAGATAATTGAACAGCTTCCTAAATCACTCTTTAGTCTTTTTAACGGTTTAGTGAATACGTTTTAGACACTCTATGTTGAGGGTTTCATCCCAACGTCAACAAGGAGAGCAATAAACCCATTAACTTTCAGAGGGTGGACGCCAAGGCAGGCACGTTGACAGGTTTGTAGTTGCAAAAAAAGACACTCTGAATCAAGTGACTGTTAGCGGCTAAGCAACTCGAAAGCCGGAGGGTCCAGCCTGTTCACTTTGCCCCGTGTCCGGCCTTACGCGGAGGGCCAGTCTCCTAGTGTGCAGGGATCAGAGCAGTCCCTCCCATCACTCCACGACCCGGCCGCCTCACAGGCTGCTGCAGCTGCTCCTCCCCGCGAGCGCCTCAGCAGTACCTCGTGCCCGGGCTGCCGGGTCCTGCAGTGCCCTGGCACGGCTCTCACGACACCCAGCGGGGCGCTGCCCAGGCGGGGCTCTCTGCAGCTGGCGGGGACATGCCTGACACCCGTGCGCAGCGCTGCCAGCTCCCGGCTCCAAATCCCAGCCAGCTGCTGCAGCAGCACCCGGCCCTCCGCGGGGCGGTATCGCGAGAGCCAAGCGAGGCCCGCCGCAGACTCGCCGGGGCGCAGGAGACAAGCCGGTTCCCCGCCCGGCCGCGGAGCACGGGGTCATTGCACCACGCCGAAGTGCCCCGGCCCTGCGCTGCAGCCGCCAGCACGCGGGGCAAGTGGGAAGGGACAGGGCTGCCGGGGCGGCTCCCGCCCCCCCCCATGCGGCCCCTGCTAGCTGCGGGCGAGAGCCAGAGAGCCGCGGCCGGACGGGTCGGGGAAGGTGATCCCCAAAGCGCTGCAGAGGCTAGCGGCGCGGGCTCGGCCATGCTGCTGTGCTTAGTGCAAGTTCCCACAGGGTCCTAACGAGCGCGGTGTTCAGAGCCAGCCCGGCCGGGAGCTGCAGCCCTTCTCCCTAAAGCACTCGTAGGGCAAAATAGGGTGTGCTTAAAAGGTTTAGTCTAGTCATTTTCCTCCACAACAGTCCCTCTTTTAAGGTCCCGCCACACTGTGTTCCACACGCATAACCTTCTCCTCACCGCACTGCCCCTGGCTTATTCCTAAGTGCCGCCTTAGCTTTCTGACAAGCTGCAGCCAGGCACTGACCGACCTTTAACCAATTCATCCAGAACATGCAACGTTTGTAAAAAGAGATTAAGGCTTTCCTCCAAATCAGCTTTACCCTTCATAAGTCACCGTTGCCCAACTTGATATGATTTGTGGGGGTGGGGGAGGATGTAGAGGCAGTCTGAAGTTTTCTCACAATACAACCTGGAGTTGGAAGCTAAACTCCCACACTAATTTAAAAATTCAAAGATAGAAGGCATAGGATTTATCATGCATTAGTAAGGACTCAGATACAGGAGTACCATTTGTGTATGTACTGTATAATTATGCTACAACTTCACCTAGGAAGGGGTGGGCTATGGAGAAGAGGACATTCCTTCTTGCTAATTAACATTTTTTCAAAGGTCATAAACTGGATCCAATATGACTTATACACAGCAGCATTCTAAAAGTTAACTTTGCAGTCTAACAAGTTTGCAAGCTGCACTTTTTAGTACCGGAAAAGGTTAAATTATGATACACTAGCAAAAATCAATTTTTGATAAAAACTAGATAAACTATTGAGCATGAGATAAGGCATTTATTTCACAACTATAAATTTGTTGTTTGGAAGGTGGCATTAAATAGATTACTGGCTGCAAAATTCAACAAAATTAGTGCAGTAGACCCTGTAAAATGAGTGAGACAGTGGACATTAGGCAAGGAAGAAGTCTGCTCAAAGAGCCCTAAAAAAGGGCAAGGAACTTGGATCTAGAGATGCTATGGAAACAGGCAGTGATTAGGAAAAGAGGCCCAGAGATTGCAGCAGACATGAGTGTCAAAGAAGCCCACAACACATCAGAAAGATTTCAAGACCCTTTGAAAACGATCCTTCATGAAACGAGTTTGACAGTCTAAGTTAACTTTGCTTTTGAGTGCCCTGTTAGCAGAGAGGTGTGTGTGTGTCAGGAGAGGAATTTTTGAAAATAAGTATCTTGATTTCATGATAGCATTCTTGGAATCTCTTCTGCTCATGGTCTGTCTAGATGTGTGTTCTCCACATATAAACCTTACATGAGAAGAACTCCACTGTTTATGCAAAAGTAGTGTGAATATTCAACACCTGCTGGCAGAAGCTAGAAATATGTGGCTAGGGCCAAATCCTTTTCCCAGGGCAGAGCCCAAGTATATGGCATTTGCACTGGAGAGTGCAGCAGGAACAGGAAGAAGACTATTCATGTAGCATTAATGTTGCTTTTGTTGAATGGAATTTCCAATAGAAAGCTAAGTTCTGTTTTTTAGTTGCAATATTAGTTTAAGTTGAGCTCATCAGGGACAGGAGCTGTCAACTGAAAGTGCTTCTGTAATGCACAAAGCTCATATCGCCTTTTCAATATTTCAAGAGCTTTCTATATTAAGATCTGAGATGGTTAGAGCAATGCTATGAAACTGAACTAGAATTTTCATTGCCTGGGCATTTTAAGATTCTTTATTATGATTACCAAAACTATTCAAACAAAGGGGGGAAAATAGATTACCAACATGAAGTAGTGATAGTGCAATAATGACAATTACTGTCATAAAAAAAGCCACTGCCACCTCTTTCATGGAAACAATTATGCTATCAAGCCCTTATTTGTATCAAACTATAAATGTTACAAATACGAACAATTTAAAGTCTGGTACCCTTTTCTTAGCGTGATATGGTATTTATAACACTACTTTGCTCATTAAAATAAAAATAGAGGAATGAATTTGGCTTCACATAAAGCAGCATACCTACCAAATATAATCACAGAATAAAGAACCACCACATAGAACCATCTCCCTCATTCACAAATGGAGTTTTGACAAGTAGGTACTGGGTAAAGGAAAATTAAACTAGATCTATGACAAGATAAACAGATTGTTCACCACTCACTCCATTATGTTGTATTTTCACTCATGCAAGTATAGCAGGCTTGTGAGTAGAGAAGTAGGTTTGCATTAACACTTTTCATTCCTATCCAAGCCTTAACAATGGATCCAGTGTGCGTGGCTCATTGCTAAGGAACTGGAAGTGACTCACAACACCAACACAATCTTCCTCATTTTGAAATACAAATGGCTGATGAAGACAAAGCTGAACTGAAGAGTGTCAGAGGTTAGGAGAACAAGTCTATCTATGGTAACTTGGTTATGAAGCACTCTTCAGAGTGCAATATGAAAAAAAAACATGCAGTACATTTCCACTGAAGTATTGGAATTGCACTCAACAGTATAAACAAACAGGGCACTATTATGGTAAGTCCAATGAGTAGGGGGAAGGAGGAGGAGAAGAGATCTAAACTAGAAATACACATAAAAGAGGAATTCCCTGGAATAATAAAGGTGCTGTTAATACCTTGGATTTAACCAATTCCAGATAGAGGGAAGAACCATCTGCATAGGGCCCTGCACATTAGTAACAATAAGTGCAATAAAAGTCCATGAAAACAACTGCTTATCTAAATCAAAAAAGAGACCTGTCCAAACACATGTGGAAGAAGGCAGAACAGCTGAAAAAAGACTATCAATTAATCTGTACAATACACAAACAAACCCAAGATTCTCTTTTGTGTTGATTCCTAGCTGCAGAGGAAAATGATTCTTTGACATACCAGATTCCATTAAGGTGGGCAAACTATGGCCCATGGGCCAGGTCCAGCCCGTCAGGGCTTTGGATCCAGCCCCTGCGCCGTTCCAGGAAATGGCTGGCACCACATCCCTGCAGCCCTGGGGGGTGGGTGAGGTGCGAAGAAGGCTCTGTGCGCTGCCCTCGCCTGCAGGCACTGCCCCCTGCAGTTCCCATTGGCTGGGAAGGGGGAACCGCAGCCAATGGGAGCTTCGGGGGAGGTACCCACAGGCGAGGGCAGTGCACAGAGTCCTCTACTCTCCCCCCACCCCCACAGGGGTCGCAGGGACGTCCCGCTGAGTGCCACTGCCACCCTGGAGCCGCTCCAGGTAAGTGGCGCTGGGCTGGAGCCTGCACCCCAACCCCCTGCTGTACCCCAACCCCCTGCCCTGAGCCCCCTCCTGCACCCCAACCCCCTACCCTAGCCCTACATTCATGGCCCTGCATGCAATTTCCCCACCCAGATGTGGCCCTTGGGTCAAAAAGTTTGTCCACCCCTGCACTAGGAGGTTAGCAAAATGAAAGACAACCCAGCTAGTAAAGGCAGAAGCCTTAGAGGTGTATTTGGTTCAGTGCATTAAGCTGCAGGCCTGAAGAGAAATTTGGGGCCTTGGCACATCATGTTTGCTGGGGTCTCTGCCCTGCTCATTTCTTTATTTATACTGATGTTGAAGACACTTGGGGGGCTCCAGTACAATTGTCCCCCTTTCCCCTGCCTCCCATTAGTTCTGGCTTCAGTGATGCTCTCAAAATAGTTTATGCAATAAGGATGTGAAGTACAGCAATACATACCCCTTCCTGCTTTGTGAAGAGCTTAAGGCAGTTACCAAGAGCCTCACACGTTTCTTTTGATACTTCAGAGACCACTTCAATTTTCTGAAGAAATGAAGGAGGCATTCCTGAAAGTCAAGAGTACCAAAGGTTAGCTGTTTTAGGAGACATCGTAATGATGGATTTTGCACAATTGTTTACTCCCAAATTGTCAACTAAAAATCCTAACTGAATTTTATGTGCTACATCAATGCCAGAACAGTAGAAAATACTCTGTCTACAATACAGTGCACAAGTTAATATTAGGGGAAGTTTCTTCCCCTTGTCCTGAGCTTAGGAAAGGTTGCAAAAGGTAGTTCATAGAGTTGGACACAGTTCCACCACACAGCATGGCTAGGGACACAAGATGGGAGAACTCTGGCCTTCATGACAAGATTACCCAGCCCTAACCTGGATCCCTCCTTTTTACCCCTTCCCTTGGAGTAAAGTGTGAAGACCTCTCCTGTAAAAGTACTGCATGATCCATAGTTGAAGGATGGTGTGCAGTTACTGCCATCATGTCACACCAGGAAGCTGAAGAAAAAACAAGAAGCCACAAAAGTTGGACAACTGAGTTACCAAAAACAGAAATCAGAAGAGAGACTGGTAGTAAATATCAAGGGGAAGGAGAAAATCTTTGAATGAAGGCCAAGACAATACCTGATGGAGTAAATGGTACAAACAGCACAAAAATATCCCCACTTCACACCCTGAATATAACCATCTCAAATGGATATGTAACAGGGGGTGGAATCATTAGCACTCAGGTCATTTTGTAACTAGAACTGTCAGCCTGTTATGCAGAATATAACTCAAGTCTCAAGTTTCCCTTTGTCCTTGCTGTAATCCCCTTATTTCTGCATATTAAAAATGGAATTACTCATTCCAAATTATAAGAAATAGGTTTATTTCATCCTAAAAATAATAGGGTTCATTTAAAAACCACCACCGGCAGCAACTATGTTGTACATTTGGGCAACAGCAAATTAAACACCCATCCATGCATCTGCTGGCAAAAACTGATATACCCTTTACGAACCAAGTTGAAAGAAGAGCATGTTCAAGGCTATATAGTGGTTTGTGGCAAGCCTGGCTTCTGTGTCTGTCACACAAACATCTACAAGCATTATATTCATTGCACTACTGCTACAAAAGGAGGAAAGAAAGTAGAGGTAAGTTTGAACTAGGTGTCTGAGTTTGCAGCATTTCAAAGAGGTCAGATGGCCTTGATAGTGACTACACAGAATACAAGTACCACAATCAGTCTCACTAAAAATGTAAGTACTGTCCTGGTGCAAATACAAGAGTCTGAAAATTCAGTGGTGCCAGTTGTATGACACCCTCCAGTGTCTTTTACAAGCCACACAAGAGCACTTTTACTCAACATGCTAGAAACTACCCTAGATATTACATGAATGTTTGTACTTTGATACATTGCAAGAAAGTTTTTGGCTTGATTACACCTATATATATTGTGTAATACAAGGGCTTCCACCTCTGGATCCCCTAATTAAAACTCAGGGTGGACTTAACAGTTCTACCTGTGACCATCAAGTTGGATAGGCACCTTCCAAACTGAACGATACAGGCAATATTCTACTTTTCACCTCCTACATTCAGTTGCTTTTTTTCCTTACTTGATATGAATGACATGCACCCAAGCTCTTCCTCCAATATTGTTTTGAATGTTTGGCAAAAAAGTTTTAGAACATGGTCCAACTCTCGCCAATCTTAGGCTCATTTTAGGCTTTTCCAGTAGTTAGATCCACAAGAGATGCCATCTTGCAAAAGTCCCATCTTTAGTTCAAGAGTTTCACCTTGGGAAAGGCTAGCTATATTGCCCCCACAGGAGCATGGTTGTCTAATGCAGTCAGACCACAAGTCACTGAAGTCCTTCAAATCAAGACAACACCAATTCAGAGCAATGGTATGTGATCTGGGAACAGGTGCAAGCCACAATGTACGGGTGCAATGCTTCCTGTGGTGAACCATTGGGATTGTGCCCTAGATTGAATATGTGCTGTCTCTGTATTTCAGTCCTAGATAAATCAAGTTACAAACAGAAATTGGTAGGTGACAAGCCAGGAGCGGTGCAGGGCTAAAACTGGTGCCCCCCCAAACCCCAAAGCAGCATGGGGCTGAAGCTGGCAAACCTTCCCCCCACAAGTTGGAAGCTGGGAGCCACACTGGGAGCCCCCCTTTGCCTGTACACAGCCCCTAGCTACCTCTTGCCTGCACTCTGAGCTGTTTTCAAAATTTTTGAGTCAAGTTCCCCCCTTGAGTTATGCTTTTTGGTTGCATCCCACCACAGCCCAGACAGACTGGGTGGCCTCCTGCGTGAGTTGGGGGTGGGGTGGCGCTCCCTCCCTGGACCCCACTATGCAGAGCTGGTTCAAGTCCCACCAGCTCTTCTCCTCTCCCCCCCATAGAAGTAAATCTATGCCTATGCCCAATGATGCCCCCAGCCTGGATCCTCAAGTTCCCCCCCACCCCACCCCTGCTGGGCCCTGGCGTCTTTATAGCATGTTGAGGGGGCCTCAGAAAGAGAAAGGTTGAGAACCCCTCGACTAGATGACCTCTCGAGGTCCCTTTCAGTCCTACAATTCTATGATTAACAACTAGCACTCTAATTTGAGCTTAGCAAATTTTAACCACTGTTAAAAGTAGTAAGGACACAAATATACACAAAGGCCAGATCTGTTTATTAAGATTTTTGTTTTTAAAGCCCCCACTTTTCAGATTATAATATAATTTGAATTCTCAAAATTACCAGTTTTAGAAGTTAAAAATCCATTGATTTCAATTTCATATTATGCATATATGTATATACAAGGCACTAGCCCGAAACAAGTGCAAGTCAGTATCTCTTAAGACGTTTGATGCCTGTACGTAATAGCCAATAAACTGGAACTCTGCTGTTGTATGCAAGTGTCCAATGGAAACAGTGTGTGATGTACAAAAATTTGTAAGCTCTCTCCAACCCACTGTGTCCCCTTTTTGGCACCTTTATACAAGGACACTGGAATATATGCCACCTCACTGACCCATTAGTTTCTTTTTTATTACATTTAATGCATCCCTATTCCACAAGTTCAGTGCTCCACAGCTTTTTTACTACAATGAGCAAATACATCATACAAATCAAGGGAGGAGAGAAACTAGAAGCATCAGCTGATCTCTTGACAGTAGGGAGAGTAGCAAGAGGGCTTTTGGTACCTTTAAGGGGACATTAAAAGCTACTGCTTGTGTTATTTATGTGGTTCTACAAGTGATTCCAAATCAGGAGGAGGAGCTCACCTACACACTCAATTATCCTGAAAATACTATTTATGATAAGTTTCACCATAGTTTAATCCTCTAGGAAGTTGTATCAACCGCCTCAATTGATGTAAAGCACCAGCAGAACCACTAGCTATTGTAAGTAATAAGTTGACAGTTATTGGGAAACTGAAGTATTCAGTCTCAATTTCTAATTGAAAAGCAGTGGTCCTATACTCACAGGCATCTTATTTTTCTATTTTGGTAAAGTTTTATTTGACGAAAGGATGGACTTCCTGATTTTTTACCAAGTGGCTTATCCAACACAGAGCACATCATGAAACTGCAGAAAGAATTGCAATTGCTAACAGTGTTACCTTTAGTGGTGTTGCACGATTTAATCATTGTGAGGAAGTTGGAAATCTCTTTATCTAGCCTTTGTTGACATGTTTGTGCCTTCTGCAAACAAAGATCAAAAGCTATTTAAAACATGTACTTCTAAATGGAAAAAGTTCACATTCTATTAAACATACTAAAGTTTGCTTATATACAAGTTAGAGATACCTAACAATCAGAAAAATGAAAATTTTCAAATAAGAAAAATGTGATTTTATACGGTAAATCAATAGATGACTGGTGCCTCCCCATATTGGGGAGCACCAGCTAAATGGGAGGACAACCTCCCCATGTATCTCTGCCCTGCCCCCAGCCTGGGGCCCCCATGCTCTTCTCCCCCCCTCCCCCAACCCCACATTACTTACAAGGGGGAGGGGCTCTGTCCTCCCGCTGCGCTGGCTCCCCCCAGAACATTTGGCTGCTCTCCCTGGCAGCCAGGCCCAGGTGGGAAGTGGGACGGAGCTGCTCCCGGTCATTGCTCCTTGCAGCATCGCCAGCTGCCTGGGAGGGAGCCCTACTGGGGAAGGGCGGCGGCAGTGGCAGCCCACTCCCTCCCCAGGCTCAGCTTCTGGGGATGGGGACCGAGCATGCCAGAGAGAAGGGGACGCCTCTGGCTCGCTTGGCTGATGTCCATGGAAGCTGAGCCTAGGTAGGGGGCAGCCTGCCACCACCACAGCCAGACCCTCTCCCAGGCAGCCAGTGGGCTGCACTGAGCAGCGTCCCAGCATGGCTGGAGAGGTTCTGGCCCCACCCCTTCTGTTCCCCACCCAGGTAGCTACTGGTGGGGGGGTGGGGGCACTGAACCCTCCATGCCTCCCGCCCGCCAACGAGTCGCTCAATCTGGAGTGTCCTCGGAAATGTGTAAAAAAGCTTCATGTATTTCTCTCTCAAGAAGCATCACTGCACATTTAAATGGCTATATCCAAAACCACTTTAATTGCAGTATATAAATTCCAATAAACTTTTTAGAAACAATCAAGTTTTGTTCAGAGACCAACAGTTACACAAGCTATTTTCCTCCCAATTTAGTCTTGCCACTTAGGGTATGTCTGCCCTGCACTCTAAGCCCAGGCCTGTAGAACATGGACTCTGTTTCTGAGCCTGTGACTGAGCATCCACTCTGCAACAGAAGCCTGGTTTGCAGAACGGTTTGCAGTTGCTGGACCCGGTTCTCACAGCTGTGCTAACATGACCATATTGCACTACGTAGACATTTGACATGGGTCTGCACCTTGACCTGTATCCACACTGCAAAATGACAGGGCTTGGACCGGAATCATAGTGGTATTCTGGCTCTAATCCATGCCTTACAACATGGGTCCTGAGTGCTGCTGACCTGAGTCAGACTGATTTATGTGGGGATAGAAAGGGGGTTTGGGCTCAAATCAGAGTCCAAGCCATGCCTTGGCATGCAGTGAAGACATACCCTCATCACAGGCAGCCTCCTTCAGCGCTTTAGCTGATTAGAGTGGACAAATGCTGGCAAGTGAAGAGTTAAACCCAGAGCTTCATTTTTGGATATCCAAACACACAGGAAGGGGCAGGCACTGCCTCTCAGGATCAGGTCCTTCGGCTTCATTGTAGTTTGGAGGCATCTACTACTTACACAAAACATTCCCATTCCAGTGAAGTCCCAAATAAACTTTGCTTATGAATAGTGATTACAGCATGCATTGCTGTATTTGCAAAGTAACTAGGACACTTGGCATCACTTCAGATTTGATTTAACATGTTAAAGAAAAGAAACAGCCTCTGTAAACTCCCTTTGTAGAGGGAATGTAAAGACCACTCACGAAATTTATAGCTAAACAAAGCATTCTACTGCCAGAGATGCGTCAGTCTCTGGGAGTACAAGTCTGTCAAGGTGACACAGCTAAGAACTCTCAGATTTCACAGCATAAATTTAAGCACTAATGAAGTAAGTTTAGTTTAACTAGAGCAGAATTATTCATTAATCATGTAAGTGATATATGATGCTGTTTCTCCAGTAAAGAGAACAGTGCTCTAGTGCTGTTGCATTCTACAAGGTATTTGGCATGAACTGGTCATAAGACTACATGATATGACATTCAGGCTGTAATAAGTCACTTCAAAGCTAAAAAGCATCACATTGTTCTAGACAACATTTCATGTATTGCCCTTTGTGACAAGAGGTTGTCGGGGGAGGAGGGAGAGCAGGGGTGAGAAGAGGCACATCAGTCAAATATACTCTTTAAAAGAAAGCCACTGTTTGGGCCTGCATGTCTAGGAGGGAAAGGCTACTCTAGAACGCTAACCCAGCACTTCTACTCCTTTTTTAAGAAAAGAAAAATACCCACCTAAAAAAACCTAAACCCATATTTGCTCAAAGTAAAGAGGGCTCAACTTAAGGTAAAGAATCTGTTTGTAGCCTGGAACAGAGAGGGTCCACATGAGCATACACAAAAGGTGTTAGTTACCAATTCACTCAAGTTACTTTAACTAGGAGACTTATACACTACTGGCATGGTGGCTCTAAATGTGGTGTGTTCAAACAGGTTAAAAAGGTTAGTAATCTGGTCAACTAACAGTGTGTCAACTCTAACAGAGGGCTAGGCTGGCAGAGTGTTGTCTTTATGTAACTTATTTTTGCAGCATGACTAGGACATTAATGATTAACTGGTTTGGGCTGGTCATCTTCTTTCCAACGCTGTGGGGCAAGACATTGCACCACCTGCTGCTGGCTCTGTTTTACGTGGGAATCCTTCAGTACAGTGGCCTCTGACATTTTAGCTACTCTGCTCAAAGAAGATTTAGACAATGATAGAATTCCAGCAGATTTTCCTAGACTAGCATTCTCACTGGTGGCAGCAAGACAGCGTGGAGGTTTGAAATAAAGTGCTGGGGGTAGCCAAGGAACAATGGTGACCCTGTCTCATTAGAAAAATGAAGTTGTAGTGGAGCAAGCTGTGAAGAGATTAGTTTCAGGGGGTTTCTTCCACTCAGATGTCAAATCCAAGACTAAAAACTACATGGTAAAAAACCCTGGGACTTTTTTAAAGGCTCTTCAGAGCCCTTGCTGAAAAGTTTTCAAGGAATAAGGAGTTTCAACTATGATTATATACAACTTTATAAGATTAAATATCAGCATGTATATAGTTGTCCTCTCCACCCTCTTTCATCCTCTGCATGTTGCTTCTCTTCAGATTATTCTTTTATAAGGTCTTGAGAGGAGGGACTATTTTCTTCCTTCGTGGACCAGAACACAAATAAGGTTGTGTTTTACCAAAAAGCATGTACATTTCATGTAGTTTTTCTACAGAATTAGGAGTGTATCAATATTAAGGATAGTTAAAATTTTTCCATCAAAAGACTGTTTTAACAGCAAACTGGGTTTTTGACTAGTTATTTGGGGGGAGGAATTTCTGCTTCCCCACAGAAAAATTTAGACCTTTGTCAAAAATAAACTAAGATTTGGGATTCCATCCACAGTGCCTCTTGGGTAGGGTGGATAAAAATCAATGATTTAAAATAAATTAAAAAAATTGGATTTTTTTGATAAAATGTTTTGAGGAAAAAACCTATCTAAAGATAGTTTTAATTAAGATATCTTTGAGCTATAACGTATCTCATCATGGAATAGGGATTATAAATTTTAAGTTTATAGTATGAGACAATATATTCATGTAATGTTTAAGAAAAGTTTTGTAAATGAATTCCAATAGTTCATGGATTAGGGACCCAATCTTATGGGATTCCAGGGGCTTCTGTATAGATTATTTAGGTTAATCTTTCTGACTACCCAATGGGACTCAGTGCTCAGTCTAGAAGATATTAGATGCTTAGTTTTGCAGTTTTCAAACTGTGGATTTGTGTCTCCAGAGATAACAAGCATGCTAACAGCAAAAATGTTTTAAAATAAATATACAGAGGTGAGAAATAACAGCTCTCAACCCTATTGTCCCTCTGCAAATTTGTGTACACAGTCAATCCCTTACCTCTCTCTAAAAGTGCAAAGTTTCAAAAAGTTCAATGAATAGAAGATTGTTGGGGGCAGAATAGATCTGGACAAGGAGAAGAAGTCTGGAGATAAATGAGAGACAGGGATAGGCAGTAGAAACAAAAGTGAAACTTTTTGAGCAGCATATTCCAGAAGTCTTGAGGTCTTTGAGTGTAGCCTTTATTGATTTGAGATCTACCATACCATTCTCTCACTAGAAGGGAAAACCTACAATGGCAACAGGCCCTAAAAGAGACCCAATTTGGGAATAAGAACCATTCAAGAAATGTTTGCTGATGTTTTAAAGAATGTCACACCAGTGAACTGGTGGAAGTCACTTAAGTACTTGGATTCAGAGACTGTTGAAGTGATAATCTCACTTTTAACAGCAGTAGCTTCTTCTGCCGGTGTAGAAAGAATATTTTCTTCCTTTGGACTAATTCATTCCAAATTGAGAAATCATTTGGGACCTGAAAAAGTAGGAAAACTTGTTTTTCTTTTCCAGATTATGAACAAACAGGAAAATGAAGGTGAAGACGACTGAGTTAGCTGCAAAAGCCAGTATCTGAAGTTTCTCATGTTGACCTGGCTGACCAAGTTGATTTAATTTTGGGTTTTTTTTTTGAAAAAATATTTCATTTAACTATTTTAGTTAAAAAACAATTTTAACAAAAAACAAACCTGATTTTAAAAAGCTTGAATGTTTAACTAAATTAAAAAATTCATATGCTAGTTTTGTTAAAATATTATATGTTTGCTGTTGAAGAAAAAAATACAGACTATAACATGTTGTTTTAGTTAAAAAAACAATTTAAATGTCTGTCTGGTGATGTTCTCTTTCTAATACAACATGGCAAGAAAATCCTCCAAGTATTAATTAGCCTGTTGAAATGGAGATCGTTCACCTCGCAATGACTTCATAAATATCTGCTTCAATTACCTTTGGTAAATGAAATAACCAACCAATCATTTAGTTTTACAGCTATATCAAAAAATGTTCTGAAAAGTTTCAAAATAAATCAATCATTTTAAAAATGAAATCTACATCTATCTGAGTTGTGAAAAATATGTATTAAGGTTATACCAACCAACAAGAATGCACTTTATTTAATCATGGATTTCTAAATGAGAGTCTTCCTGACTAGTGATTTAAATCAAATCCACCCTGCTCTGGGGAGCTATAGTTGAGGTGTCATGCATCCCATCTTCCTCTCTGGGCCAGTCTGGCTGAGGGCCCTATCTCCCATGATGCACCACAGCAACTCAACAAAAAGCAAACACTGGTACATTAAAGGACATGTAATTTGGTTAGGGAGTGCAGCCCACAGTGAAGAACAGGGCATGAGCCACCATTTCCAAATTGAAAAGTCCCCCCCCAATCAGCTCTAGTCAATATTTAAACTATTGCAGTAAATTGCAGGAATAGAATTTAGAATTCCAGATATACATGGTTAAGTTATCCTGAAAGAAAGGTTTGCTTTTCATTAGTGTAGCCTTCAGAGTTTCCTGTCTAGTAACCTTGAACTTTTCTGTACCCTACTATTTTCCTTTAATACACTAGATAAACTTCTGCCTTCAGAAAACTTGATGGTAGAGCAGGGGCGGGCAAACTTTTTGGCCCGAGGGCCGCATCGGGTTTTGTAAATTGTATGGAGGGCTGGTTAGGGGAGGGGATCGTGGCCCAGCCCCCACCTCTTATCCCCCCCCCCCCCCGGATTCCTTCCCCATCCAACCCCACCTGTTCCCTGACTGTCCCTCTGGGACCCCTGCTCCATCCAACCACCCCTTTTCCCTGTCCCCTGACTGCCCCCGGAACCCCGGCCGTCCCATCCAACCCCTCCTCCTTCCTGACTGTCACCTCCAGGCCTCCTGCCCCCATTCAACCCCTGTTCCTCCCACGACACCCCCACCCCCTGACCATCCCCCGAACTCCTCTACCCTCTAGCCAACCCACCCTACTCCCTGCCCCCTTACCGCACAGTTAGAGCTCTGGTGGCTGGGAGTGCTACAGTCACGCTGCCCTGCTAGAGCCAGGCCACTCCACCACCACCACCTAGCAGCACAGAGCACCGGATCAGGCTGGGCTCTGCAGCTGCACTGCCCCAGGAGCTCACAGCCCCGCTGCCCAGAGCATTGTGCTGGAGCGAGCAAGCAAGCTGAGACTGCGGGAGAGGGAGGACAGCAGGGGAGGGGCTGGGGGCTAGCCTCCTGGGCCAGGAGCTCGGGGGCTGGGCAGGACGGTCCCGCGGGCCGTAGTTTGCCCACCTCTGTGGCAGAGCCAGCACCACAGCAAGAACTCAGTTTCACAGTAAACTGAAGACCCTCTCGTAAGCAACTTTGAAGTTATGTGAAGTGCCTTGCATTAAGTCAATTCAGATGAGGGCCCTATACATTAACTCTTGTTTCTAAGCAGTATATAAATCAAAACCATACTAGATCAGATCAGTATATTGCTGAGGGTTACATACTATAAAGTCTGGAATACCTTAGTGAAGACTTAAGTCTCAGAGGACACTTAGTCAAGTACTTCAAGCTCCCTCTTCTGGCCAAAAGTGCTCAAAACAGTTTAACTTGTAACAGTTCGTTTTTGTGTACGTTCTTAAATTACTAAAGATAAGTAGTAGTAGTAGTAGTAGTAGTAGTATACATTCACTATTATATGCACAGTATTGAGCATGAATGAGATATCACAGACTTTATTCTAAACGCCATCAGTGTTTGTGTCCACTGAGAACATCCAAGTAAATATTACCCAAACTAGAAATGGTAAAGCTGCTCTAATATATCTCTAGTATTCTATAGTTCACGAATAGCAAGCACCAATTTATAGTTTGCCAGATGTAAAAGCCATGTATTCCCATACATACTTTCAACGTTTCTTGCAATTCTGCAACAGATACTGTATCATCATCTTCCTCGTCACTCAGCTGTTCTTGGGTACAGTAGTGAGTGCTGTACGCAGAGTGGTCTTCTATTGCCTCCAGCCAGTTCTGAAAATAAATCAGCCACCGCAAGAATTCAGCACATTCATTTTAAAGAGCACACCTCTACTTTAGCAGCAGCTGAACACTGGCACATGTAAGAGCCAACTGGTGCCTCAGAAGAAAGCAACAGCTCAGTTATTTTTTTTTCCTTAAAGACTCCTTGACATTGTTAGAAAATGCCTAGTGTTTTTAGATAGTTATTCCATTTTCAAAAAGTGTATAATACACAAAGGAGAATGGCTTGATTATTAAGTTGCTGGACAGATGTTATTTATTCCTTCTTATGACACAAGAACTAGGGGTCACCAAATGAAATTAACAGGCAGCAGGTTTAAACACAAACAAAAGGAAGCATTTCTTCACACAGCATGGTCAGTCTGTGGAACTCTACCAGAGGATGTTGTGAAGGCCAAGACTAACAAAAAACCACCAACCAACCCACCACCCCCAACACACACACACACACTTTCATGGAGGATAGGTCCATCAATGGCTTTTAACCAAGATGGGAAGGGATGGTGTCCCTAGCCTCTGCTTGCCAGAGGCTGGGAGTGGGCAGCAGGGGATGGATCATTTGGGGATTGTCAGTTCTGTTCATTCCCTCTGGGGCATCTGGCATTGGCTGCAGCCTGAAGGTAGGATGCTCGGCTAGATTTGGTCTGACCCAGCATGGCTGTTCTTATGTTCTTATGACAGGGACTCTTGATCTGGGTTAGCTTCCTTGTTTTGCTAGACTCCAAGTGACTTGCTGGAGGTCATACAAGAAGTCTGTGCCTCTGTTCCCAATCTCCAAAATGGAGATTATACTTCTCTCATCCTGTGTCTTGTCTATTTAGATGACAAGCTCTCTGGGGCAAGGACTGCTTTGCCATTTTGTTTGTACAATGCCTGGCACAATAGGGCTGCTTAAGTCCAAGTTGGGCTTTTAGACACTACTGCCAGATAAAAAGGTGTTTTTGTCCCCAGATTTCTTCACCTCCAGAAGCCTTTAATCATGCCTTATAGGTGAAAGATAAGTAGTATGTTCAATACATTTAGCACCTAGGAGCCCTAGTCACGATAGTGCTCTTATTTCTCCCAGCTTTGGGTAGGACATTATCCCTTGTTTAGAACGCGTGGCCCTAACCACAGCTTTGAACCTATTTGCAAAAATACACTAATTAACTACCTTTCTTGGTTTAGGATGAGGGACGAGTAAGTTGCAACAGAAGTTTAGGAGCTCAAACAAACAACCTCTCACTATTTAGGCAATGCCAAAAGGCTGAACAGGTTTTTCTATAACCAGCTGTTTCAGCGGTGGAACAGCAACATACAACTATTCTGAATGCCGTGTGTTCATGAGCCAGGTCTCTATGCTATTAGTGAATCCAAAAGTATAGTAATAATATACACAGCACAAGGATTCAGAGTTAGCTCTATGCAACCAAAATAAGATTCTCTCTTCCATCTACACAAAAGTTACAAGATTAGAGACTTAATTAAATTGGTAGTTACCTCTCTAGCCTTAGGAGGAGAGTTTTTAGGAACTTTAAAACTGTGAACACTGTCATCGAAGCATTTGACAGAGAAAAGGCAGCTGTCTGTAGATTTTACCTTTGATTAAAAAAGAAAAAAAAAAAGTTTTATCGGCAGTTATAAAATATTAGAGCATAGCACTACTCTAAAGTACCTACAAATGGTAACATGAGTTATGTTTGCCCTGGTTTTCAATTCAAATGTGCTCAGTTTACAAGCAAAGAGGACTTAAACTAGCCACCTGCCACACAAAGAGAGCTTTGTCTAAGCAAAGCTGTTCCTTGCCCTTATCTCATGCATCACAAGTAAAGGCTGTGCAGACCACTAAGCTATTAAATCTGCACATCCCCAATATCTTCAAATTTAAGTCCTCAGCAATCCCTGTGCAACTACTGCTTTCAATGGTTTGCACAGGTGCAGCCAGTTGGAACTTAGCAAGCTTATGGAGGCATAAAAACAGTCATTCAGCTGGACTAGGAAGTAGTAAAAAAGGCTATGACCATCCACAAGAAGCAGACCTGCATAAAGTAATGCAAGTCATTTATCAGACTAGAAACTCACTTTGAAGAAAACAGTTTAATATAGTTTTAAACACAAGCAGTAAGAAACTGGTAGTTGCCTTTGCTTCACTGTTGTACAAGATGTATTGCATATGTCCAGAACATTGGCAGTATGCATGCGCTTCATGCGCCAGTGCTGGAGAGCTTTTCCTAGCAGTACCCATAGGGGAAGTCACGCTCAGCTCCCTGTGCTGTGAGCAGAGACGCCCCAGTTCCTTTGTACCAGAACTCAATGGTAGACTCTGATGCATCAAGGAAGAAGGATGGTCATGTAATGGATGTATGGAACCATCCTGAAAAACTAGTTACATAACTGTTGTTCCTTCAGGTGCTTGCATATGTCCACTACACTGTAGGTGACTTCAAAGCTGTTACCCCAGGAGGTGGAGCTCACGGGAAGAGGGATGTATGGCCACGTTGCCTGCATTTACATTATATCCCTTGAAGCTGCAGATGGTGCATAATGTCTGGTAAAAGTATGAATCAAGGACCACATCACTGGTCTACAAATGTCCACAACTGGGACATGTGCCAGAAACATCACTGAAGTTGAATGTGCTCTGGTGAGTAGCACTGTGAGCTTATCAGGAGGAGTTACTCCTCTTAACAGTGTAAGCCATTGTAATATACCTGCATGTCTGGAGAGGCAGCCACTGACCTGAGTAACTACTGGTATCCTTTAAAGTCATCTGGTACTGGGGGAATGACATCTCCAGTGAGGCCCTGGTACCAGAGAAGAGGAAGTGGCTTACAGCAGAGGCAAAGGAGATGGTCTTGCAGTACCAGTACAGGCTGCAGTACCAGTGGTTATTCCAGAGCTAGCAATGGTAAGTCAAATGCATGGGTTGTCAGGTGGCTGTTCAGTACCATCACCGGTGTAGATGGTACATCTACACTGCAATTAAAAAAACCCTGGCAGACCCATGCTAGCTGACTCGGGCTCACAGGGCTCTGGCAAAGGGCTGTTTAATTGCAGTATAGACATTCAGACTCAGGCTGCAGCCTGAGCTCTGGGACCCTGTGAGGTGGGAGCCAGAGTCAGCTGGCACAGGGCAGGCAGGGTTGTCTAACTGCAGTGTAGATAGACTCTCCCTCAGAGCTGGTAGGAGAAGTGTCCCACCTTGGGGAATACTCATATGAGAGGAATTGGTTCTGGAAACTGGAGACATCCGCAACCAATAGGGCCATTGTGAGGGGCTAATATGCTACCAGACCCCAGGCTTGCCTGGGGCAAGTGGCCCAATCCCTGGACAGACCATCTCCGAGCCCCAGCCATGAGAAACAGTGGTCTCTACGCTCTTGGTACTGGGAAACCCGAGAGTCTGGAGAAGTGTTGGAGCACCCGGAGAATCTGGCGAGGTATGGTGCTGGCAGAGGTTCTCCATGACCTCAGTCAGGACCTATGCCTGAAGCACAGAACTGGAGCAGCATGGACAGCTTCCAAGCCAGTAGTACTTGGCGCAGAGGATCTTGAGCTGTCCCCATGGAACGTGGCAGTGCTGAGCCTAAGACAAGCGATGCCAAGGACAAGCGACCTGGTGCCTCTAAAAGGCTATGTCAGAGCCAGGTGAGGGTGCTCACACTGAAGCAGAGACGACAGCGATACAGACAGGCATAGTAAGTCCAGCTGCAGCATCAGCCTCCATCTGAGTCTGTACCAACAGGCTGCTGACCCACAGCAATCAGCCAAGACTGCTCTGTCACCACTGGAGAAGTAGCCTGTCACAATGGTCCCTGAAAGGGGACTAGGGTCGATGTCTCAGGTCTAAGTTGAGTCTGTGCCAGCGAGCAGCAGGCCGAAGGATGCACTCTACCATCAGTACCTGAAGGATCCTTTGTGAAGGAGTCCCATACCCTATGCTTCAAGGAGCCAGAAGTGGACATAGGCTTGTGCTTCGAGGCCAGGACTTAGATTCCGTGGCCTTGAAAAGGACAGTCCTGGAGACTGGGATCTTCTGCAGCCTCTTTCAGCTGACATGATCGGGGAAGCACTTTGGGAAGGAGTCTTTGAAGAGCTTCCCTTAGATGATAGTGGCTCCAACGCTGGAGCTTCCATAAGACTATAATGGAGGCACTCCTCCCTCAACTTTGTTTAAGTCTTGAAGATTAACAGATAGGTGATCTACATCTCTGATGTAGCCTTCACCCAAACACTTGAGGCAGTTGGGTTGGGGGGGGGGGTCACTAACAATTATAGGCTTCCCACAGCCTGGGCAAGATTTCAACCTCTGGGACCTCGGCATAGGTTCCCTGGTACCAGGCAGGTACTCCAAAAACCCACCAGACTGGAAGGACCCCAAAAGAAGGGCTAAATCAAAATGAAAAAGGATCAAGACTTTTTTGGGGGGGAGTAATACGAGATAGATTGGCGTTCTTGTGAACGACTCAATGCTCCAGCTATGGATGTAAGAAGGAACTATAGAGGCAGTGCTGTCTGTCCTTTATACTCTGACCTCTATGTGTAGCACTAGGGAAAGTTCTCCAGCACCACGGCACAGGACACCCACACCCACACCGTAATGTACATATACGAGCACTCAAAGCAGTAACGTCATTACTGTAAATAGATTAAATTTTGCTAGAGGCATATATTGAGCATCATATTTCTGAAATTCCACTTAAAAAAACCAAACCAAAACCCAACCTTTATGCTTAATTAAAAAATAATCACAGGTAGCTCCTGGCAAAAAGTTTACAGTGAAGAGAAGTCTAACAGTTTTTCACATTCTCTTTAGTTAGCAGGTATAACTAGGTTATAGTTTGTTTTTTAAGATTGCTTATTAAGATTATTAAGCGCTGAAGACGGGAGGATTTTTAAAAAAAAACTGATATTGCAGACTTGAGATGTAGACTCAAAGCAACTGGAATAGTCCCCGTCCCAACTCCTTACACTTATTGCTTATTACCTGAGCCCCCAGAGTATACCCCCTACACATGGCTTTCTACATGTGTAAATAGTGCCTCCCATATCTATCTTGCTACTTTTAAGCTGTGTAATGTCCTACTGCCTCCCTCTGCCAGAGCCTTTAGCAGCATATAGTAGCGCTATGCAATAAATATGGATGCAGCCTGCCTTGCACTGCGGCATGTACACACACCTGTAGTGCCTGTACTCGACACACTGCTGTAAGTATAGACGTAGATTTATAGATACAAAAGGGTAAAATTCTTTACAAAAAGTGTAATATGTGTCATGAAATAAACAAAATAATGATTCTGTACTATATATTACAGAGAGGCATCACATAAGGCATGAAATATGGGAAGTCATCTAAGCCACAGTGATCTGGAAAAAAGTTGAAGGAACTGAGCCAGAAGCCACATGTAGTGACTTAGCCAAGGAATTCATAGTCTTTATGTGCACAATACCAGTGTATGACTGGTATTTTAGAAGCCCTGCTTCACATCCTACCGTGCAGACAGCTTGTGTTAGGTGCTTGCATCCTTGGCGATGATCATTATTTACTGCATCGGCCCTTTGGAAGATTTAAAAAAAAAAAAAAAAAAAAGATTTTAAAGTGGAAAGGGAGGGGTCATTAAGATTCTAATTATCAAGAAATTAAGTGTGACACTTACTGTTTGCGATACCAGGAAAGGACTCCATGTTCTAGTACTACCCAGTAAAGTTTCCAGCCAAAAAACCTTAAACTCTAAAAGAGAATGTTAGTCATTTCAAAGCCCATTGCTACTCCTGATAACAGTACTTGGTGGATAACAGCCTACATTACTTATAGCTTGCCATTTTTTTTTTTTTTTTTTTTTTACACTTCAAATGTGATCCAAGAGTTATATCTATTAGAACTCTCAACGTTAAATCAGCATCTGTTTTTTCAACCATTCTATTTCCTTCCCCAAAAAGTGGGAGAACATTTATAAAAACCAAGTACAAGTTTGGTTGTATCCACAAAGACAACAACATTTAGGGAGTTTTAATAAGCATTGTTACTCAATAGGAAACTTCCTGGTCAATTAAGTTTAGCTTTGTTGTAGTTCAGCACTCAATATGGCCATCCACATATCTGATCCCTTATACTGGAATGGCTGTTAGTACCTACCATAAAGGTTTCTTACATATTACTATAATCAAAGTAACTCATCTAACCAATCAGACACGTGCAACAAAAAAAAAAACAAAAACTGAAGATAGAATGCAGATAATGGGAAGTGACCTGAAGGGTTGCCAGATGCACAGTAGTGTCTGCTTTTAAGAGTTTATAGCAATGTTAAGAGACGCCTAAAAATCAAGTCTTTTAAATTGCCATTAGATAGCATGAGGAGAGTGTGCTTTACAAGCTACAGCTTAATATTTTGGTTTTTAGGATGTAAATAAATGGTTTTATATCAGCAGTTAACCAACTTTGTGAATTATTACACTGAACTTTGATTTAAGCCAAAGTATTTGTAGGATTTTTAAAAATATATATTCTTCAGAAGTTCTTGAGAGAAAGTTGCTTCATGTATTGTACTTAAACACATCTTTATAGGATTGAGAGAAGTTGAATAAAGGATTTTTCAACAAAGGAGGGCAACAAAAATGATTAGGGGTCTGGAGCACATGACTTATGAGGAGAGGCTGAGAGAACTGGGATTGTTTAGTCTCCAGAAGAGAAGAATGAGGGGGGATTTGATAGCAGCCTTCAACTACCTGAAGGGGGGTTCCAAAGAGGATGGAGCTCGGCTGTTCTCAGTGGTGGCAGATGACAGAACAAGGAGCAATGGTCTCAAGTTGCAGTGGGGGAGGTCCAGGTTGGATATCAGGAAAAACTATTTCACTAGGAGGGTGGTGAAACACTGGAATGCGTTACCTAGGGAGGTGGTGGAGTCTCCTTCCTTGGAGGTTTTTAAGGCCCGGCTTGACAAAGCCCTGGCTGGGATGATTTAGCTGGGAATTGGTCCTGCTTTGAGCAGGGGGTTGGACTAGATGACCTCTTGAGGTCCCTTCCAACTCTGATATTCTATGATTCTATGATTTTCCCTATAATAAATCATGAGAGCTAGAACATCTTTTGGGGGACTGTACAGAACAGAAGTGTTTGTAAGCTTTTATTACCATCTTCCCTATAATTCAGTTTTCAAGGCTTTTAGGAATGGGCTCTATCCTATGGATAATGCTGAATAGCAGTGAGCCAGTAGTCAGATTACCTAGATCTTTATGTGGCCTTCAAAACTGTAGTAGAAGCACAGCCCAATTATTAATGGAGTTGGCTCTTTAAAAGGTAGAGAAGTACTATCCCCACTGTACAGATGGGAACTGTGACACAGGGTAGATGAAGCAAGACTTGTCCCAGGTCAAAGGGAGCATGTGGCTGAGCCAGGTATTGCATCTAAATGTCCTGAATCCAGGACCAGCCTTCCTATCCTAGGATTAGTTTTATAAATATGTTGTGATATATCAGTCAAGATATCACAGAAAAGCCACCAACCATCAGCCCCCTCTCAAGAACAAAGAATACAATCTGCTGGGATAGACTTTGAAAACAATGTTTGGGTTGTTTTACATATTACAAAAAGGGAAAGTAAAAGAAAACATACCTTCCATAAGAGACCTTCATATCGTTTCAGGGGTTTGTTGATCAACTATATAAAATAAAATATTTAAAAAACAATAAAAAACTTATCCACTGATTGTTTCTTGAACAGTTTAATATATGATCTTTTGTACCCACCTTCCCAATGCTTCCTGCAAGTATCCGTTTCATTTCTGCACCTTGGGCTAGATCAAACGGTGTCTGGTCTGTTTAATAACCAAAATAAAATCCAGAAGAGGTTGGCTTTAATTAGGAGTTAGATCTGTTGAAGGACATTTAATGCTGTGGATAGGTATTATGTAGTAATTATACTGGTTGCATTTAATATGGCATAAGGTTTCTATCCAGCTCTGAGGGAAAGCAATGGCAATCATTTGCTTGTTTGAACATTATTGATAGGAAGAAGAGCTGGCAGGAGAGCGGTATACTAGCTATGATTCACTTCCTACAGTAAGACACCTTCTGAACTTCCTATGTTTCTACACCCATACTCCTACCTTACAAGGTTTGCTCACTTGCCAGACAAGAGCAATTCTTAAATATAATACAATTTATTGGTCAATTGTTATGCTAAAACTGTGGGCAAGTTGAATTTTGCTAGAATCGGTAAGGAAGAGTTTGCTAGGATTACAGAAGCCTAATTTTACTCTAGTCAACATCTGCCAGTTATTTACATGTAATTTAATCAGAGTGTTACAGTCAATTTAATAAAAAAGTGACAAGATAAACTTTACAGGTGGGATTTTCAAGAGAACCTGAAGTGACACAGGAGCATCAGTCCCAATGACTTTCCATGAACTGAAAATTCTATCCTCTGCTTTTACACTGCTATGCTCATCTCCGGCAGAGTCAACAAAAAGTGACTCAGTACCTGTCTACATGGTGCAGCAACACAGACTGCAAGGGTGTGAATTCTAATGCACACCGTGTTGCACACTAACTGGCCCCTGCAGACACTGCTGGTGAGCACTAAGAGCTCCCTACTGCATTTTAATTTAGTACACAAGTTAGAGTGCAATAGGGAACTTTTAGTGAAGACCCTGTTGAGGTACACAAGCCAGTTACGATCCAACACATTGTTGTGCATTAGAACAGAAGTTCTCAAACTGTGGTCCGCGAGCTCAATTCAGGTGGCCCACGGATAGTTCCCTCTAAGGTGCACACCTGAACAGCTGCACATGAGAGAATGAAGGGCCAGCCACTTAATTAGTGGAGCCGCACAGGCATGGCTCCACTAATTAGGTGCCTGGACCCTGGAGAAGACACACATGTAAGGTGAGGTGGTGGCCTTGGGGGGAATAGAGGCCAGGTGGGAGGGGGCAGGGGGGGGAGAGGGGGGGGGGGGTGGAATTTGGGATGTGCAGGGCTGTGGTGGCCAGAGAAAGAGGCGATTTCCCCAGCTCCAGGGCTGCGGCTGCCAGGGAGAGGCCTCCCCCCACCCTTCCCAGCCCCACCTTGGGGGCTGCCACAGCAGGGGAGAGAGGGAGATACCTCCCCCCCTTCCCAGCCCCAGGTCGGGAGCTGCTGTGGTGGGGGAGCGAGGGCACATCCATCGCATTAGAAAGGCAAGACTGCGGATATTAAAATACAAGTTATGTGCTTTTATTTGTAGAATAAAAAAAGATTATTAAAAGGTTGGGGTTTTTTTGTTTTTAATATAGTGCTTTTATCCAAAGCGCTTTACACTAGTTTTAGCTAATGGAATAAACAACATTTGGAAAGATCATTAAGTGGTCTGCTGAGACCCTCAGCAATTTTCAAGTGGTCCGCAAAAAAAGTTTGAGAACCACTGCATTAGAATTCATAGCCTGCAGTTCGCATTGCTGCACCATGCAGACCAGCCCTCACACCTAATAGTTAAGCAGTGACTAACAAGTACTTCCATAAAATGACACCAGTTTAGTTCCTTTGCTTCATATTTAAACTGTAAGAACTTTACTTACCATTTTTGTTTCTGATTTTAGAGTCTGCACCATTTTTTAAAAGTTTTAAGGCACAGTGCTTGTGAGCACGGTATGCTGCACAATGTAATGGTGTATTTCCCATCTGATCAGTACAGTTAATATCAGGAGGCTTTGGCCTGTTCAACTAAAAAAATCCAAAACAAAAAAACCAGAGTGTTATATTTACAGGTTAATTTAGTTTTCCTATTGCACTACATATAGCCTGAGCGATTTAGGGTCAAGTATCTGCTCCCTGCCCCGAAGTCTTGAAATATAGACTAGACACTGAAAAGTAGGGTGACGAAAGGGGGTCATGCTCTGGGAAGCGCGAGGGCTAAAGCAGCAAAGTGAGAGGTTCAGTTAAAAGTAACTACTTCCCTGTGTTCTTGGCTTAAGTGTCCCCATCCCATCTCCCATGTGCAATGTAGTACAGAACTGGTTGCATTCCTATGGTACTCTTAATAGTTTAAATATTTTGGGTTCCATTGAGAACAGGAAGACAACAGAAATTGAGTTTAGAGAATTCTAAAATAGAGAACCTTTTACCAACGAGGCTTCTGAAGTTAATAAGGATAGTACTAACAAAAATATTCAGTGTTCAGTTCACTGTATCTAATTCCAATATAGGTGTGTACCCATCACTTATGTCCAAGATATCCTCATTTTGTTCAGAAGCATGTCTGGAAGGAATATAAAAAACTCAATGGGAAAACTCTGAAGCAGTTGCTAATAAAAACCCAGTGCATAAAAGACAAGATTTACAGGAAAACCCTTACTCATGAGGGAAGGGATTATTCTGTCCCTTGGGCAGCAGAGTAACAAATATCAAAAACGATTTTAGCAGATTCAAGAGAAAACGGATATATCTTCTGTAACATGGCACATGGCTAGTAGAGAAACTGCTGCCATGAAAGTTCCCTACTCTTTTGAAGCTATTTGTGGTAATACAGTGGCTCTCAAAAATGTATTTGATCAGGCCCCCCTGCTTTGTGTCTGTAGTTATTTATGCTTCTCTCCTAGCCCCCATACATATATTGCCAGCCAGCTCTGAAGGCAGAGTGGAGAGCAACAGCTGCTGGCTGGGCACCCAGCTCTGAAGGCAGCTCCCCACCAGCAGCAGCACAGAAGCGATATTCATCAATATCACTTTTTGCAGCAGACTTAGTACCCCATTGCAACCCTTACTTCTGCGCTGCTACTGCCACCCCAGGGCTGACAGCTGGAGCCCTGCCGCCTCCCAGTGAGGAATGGGGAAGAGGGGGGAGGAGGAGAGTCCAAGATGCCTCTCCTTGTGAGGGATTGGTTGGGGGAGGAGAGCCCGAGTCCAGGTGGCAGGGCTCTGGCTGTCCCCTTTTATCTCCACCTTCTGGGTGTGCACAATCCTTCTGCACAAACCCCAGCCACCCAAAGGCGGACAGCCAGAGCTCTTCCAAAACAAAGTACACAGCTCACACCACCCTTGACACATTCCTGTGCCTCCTTTGGGAGTCCACCACATAGTCTGAGAACCACTATGTTAGATTATAAGGCCAGAGGGGAACACTGATCAGCTCAGACATCCTATATATACACAGGCTATAGAAGTCCATCAAAACTAAGGGCAAGAATATTCTAAGTAATTAGCAGCCCCAGGTAGAGCTTGAAGGGAACTGATTTAAAACTGGACTGGGAAGGGTACATGGTCAAGAAAAATACAAGTGGTAGAACCATTTCCTCATTCAGGTAGTGGTTGGAAAGCTCCTTGAGAAGCTTCAAAGTATGCAGTCAATTTATCTTTAATACAATTCTGTTGGTAACCTTATTGGTGGAGGTCACACCTCCATAGATTGTCAATTTATTGCAACATATTTGATGGGGTTTCTGGATTTCAGATGTCATGAAATGTGACTAGTTCAAAGCTTTAAAACAAGATGGACTTACAATTTTCCCAGAAAGATACCATTTGAACTAAGTTTCATGTTTGATATTACTTCGGGAGAGTTGTTTCAGAAACTCATTCTCCCAACCATTTCAGAAAAACCGATGAAAAATTCTTATTTCCTAGCCACATATTTAAGACATTTCGATTTACTCAAATCGGCAAACTTTCTATATGTAGTGAATGAGTACTACAAGTAATACAAGTTTCACATTATATGTAGTGATTAAAGTTTTTGTTTTATAATCAATTTTAGTTTGCTATCTCATCCAAGGGCAAGCACCTCCAGCAGTAAAGTGGCTGTTAACCTTAGGGGCATTGGTTCAGTATAGATGTTATATCCACTAGCACCAAAGTGTTCCTTGGAGGTCACAGAGGAGGAGCATGGCCAGACCAGTTTCTCTTGGAGACAGAATCAGTATCTGTTGTTGGCTGCAAGTACAGCAGACCCTCGCTAGAATGTGCATCTTTATAGCGCAAATTCAGTTATAACGCGGGACCGTGCATGGATACCAAATTTAATTACCTTAATTGGAATCCATGGTAATGCGGTCCCTGCGTTAACGCAGGACTGCGCATGGATCCAAAACCCCGCGTTCTAGCATGGGTCCGGTGTATTGCAATATACACAAGGGGCTGAATTTGTTTTGTGGTTGAAGACCTACACAATGAATCTGAGGTTTTTTGAAGTCTCAGACTTAGTGTTGCATTAATGCATTTTTTACTCACCAATCTTTGTCATGTACTATACTAATTTAAGCTGCAGCGGATAATATTTCTCATGGTAAGCCCTATGACTGAGGTACCATAGAAGTTTAACAAGCATCACTTCACAGTATCCTTTAGCTAACTCAGGAAGTTATTAGAAAACACTGGAAAATTTTGCATCCTAATCTGCTGTAATAAAAGCAGAGTTCTGACGGTAAGGAAGCACTGTAGTTTGAACTGTTGCCTGCAATAGGGGTACTGGGTGTGAAGGTAGCATATGTAGCAAACATTTCAAATTCTTACCAGTGTGGAGAGTTTTGCAGTCTCCCCTTCTCTTGCTGCTCTTAAAAGCAGTTCTTCCAGTTTCCTTTCTTGTGTCCTTTCCACTGCTGTTTTCAAAGTGAAAATAGCTTTAGCAACCACAGTAGTATTCTCAGAGGAACACATGTAACATCAGCAAAGTGATATTTGTCTAATGAAGAATGTTCAAGCACTGTATACAGGGCCTACAGTTTCCCCAATACTTGTTAACTTGAGGGCTAGCCTACCAGACAGGGTGAAATATACTTAGAGCCATGTTCTTCAGAGTCAATTAAATACAGTGCACAAGTTTAAAAGGTGACAAATCACTGCAGAAAAATTCTGAAGTTACTCAAGTTTCACAGGTTTCAGGGTGGTAGCTGTGTTAGTCTGCATCAGCAAAACAAACGAGGAGTCCTTGGGGCACCTTAGAGACTAACAAATTTATTTGGGCATAAGCTTTCATGGGCTAAAACCCACTTCATCAGATGCATGGAGTGGAAAACAGAGGCAGGTATAAATACACAGCACATGAAAAGATGGGAGTTGCCTTACCAAGTGCTAACAAGCCAATTCAATTAAGGTGGAAGGGGGCTATTCTCAACAATTGAGAAGGGAGGGAAAAAAAAAATCACTTTTGTAGTGCTAATGAGGCCAATGTAATCAAGGTGGCCCATTTCAAACCATTGACAAGAAGGTGTGAGTACCAGCAGGTAATTTCCAGCAGGGGGAAATTAGTTTTTGTAGTGACCCATCCACTCCCAGTCTTTATTCAGGCCTAATTGGATGGTGTCCAGTTTGCAAACTAATTCCAGTTCTGCAATTTCTCATTGGAGTCTGTTTTTGAAGTTTTGTTGAAGAACGGCCACTTTTAAGTCCGTTATTGAGTGTCCAGGGAGACTGAAGTGTTCTACTGGTTTTTGAATGTTATAATTCATGTTGTCTGATTTGTGTCCATTTATTCTTTTGTGTAGAGACTATCCAGTTTGACCAATGTACATGGCAAGTATTCAAACATTTACCAAGTAGTAGAGGTTCAATAGTGCAAGAAGTATTTGTCCCACGTTTTTTTTCCCCAATGAATACCAGGGAAGTTCAATGGTAATATTTGACCAACACTATTTAACCAGCCCTACTTGCATCTTTGATATTATACTTTCTTTCCCTTCCTATAAAAGATCTTCTCTCCCCACTATTACCCTTCTCTATCTTACCACTAACTTCTGCCCCACAAAAATCTCTTCCTTCTCCAGTTTAACCGGTCAATCTCTCGCAGCCTTCTACAACAAACTACACCCACATACAGCACTAAAAGATTTTAGTCAGACACCCAATAACTAGCAACAAACTTACTAGGTACAGCATAAAACCGGCAGCCTACTCTATTAAAACAGCCTACTTAAGAAGCCAAAACTCCGCCATGGCACTTATTGGGATGACTACTAAGGTGCTGACCCTTAACTCTGCTTGAGGGCTTCATCCATTAGCTAGAGTCGGATATGAAAAATAAGCTATTTGAAGCTTCCCACGACACAACTTACTCCCTCTGACCCCTACCATCAAAGGGCTTCTAAAAAAAGTGCACATTTTCTACTATGCCATCATAAAGTTCTGTGGCTGCATGGGGGATTCTGCCATTTCCCCCTCCTTTCTTCCTGGTGGTAGTGGTGAGGTGGGGAAGTCTTTGCTAGTTTACTCCTCTCGACTGCATTTCACATCCTGCTACATCACCTTTGACAAAAAGAGCTTCTCCCACATCAAGCAGTATCAACTGTGATCTGTTGTTGCATGACTCTTGTATGCAGTGTTGTTGCAACCTTATCATTTTCACAGCTACCCAGTGTTCTGAACAGTAATAGAGAAAACTAATACTGGCTTGTTTTCCTTCTGCTGGTGCTGGTCAATGCTATGAGCACCAGCACTGGAGCTGACTGCGGACTTGAAATGATGGCACAGCATTGGTTTATACTAGTTACATTTGGCAAGTTCTCTTCCCAACCACGAGGGCTAGGATTTTTCAAGCCCTGATGGGTTAGTGCTGGGGTTGGCAACGTTTGTCACGTGGCTCGCCAGGGTAAGCACCCTGGCGGGCCGGGCCAGTTTATTTACCTGCTGATGCTGCAGGTTTGGCCGATCGCAGCCCCCACTGGCTGCAGTTCGCTGTCCCGAGCCAGGGATGGGCTGGCTGCAGCTTCCCGTCGCCCCCATTGGCCCAGGACGGCGAACCGCGACCAGTGGGAGCTGCGATCGGCTGAACCTGCCGCATCAGCAGGTAAATAAACTGGCCTGGCCCACCAGGGTGCTTACCCTGGCAAGCCGCGTGCCAAACGTTGCCAACCCCTGGGTTAGTGTCCAATAAGAGCTTATGCAAAAAAGTCTTGCTTTAAACACAATCCAGGCTACACAGAGTTCTCCTCTGGACTGAAATATTCAAGCTTTGCACTCAGATTTATTTTTAAGGCACGCTCTGAGAAGAATGGTTTGCTTATAAGGAGCAGTGAAAAGAGCACTATGTATTACTATTAAGGTGATTTATTTACATGCATATGAAGTCAAAAGATATGTGACTGGCATAATCATTTGACAAATTAAGATGATGCTATTGTTTCAACTTCCTGTTATTCATAGAAACCAAAACTGATTTATCTGTATAACAGAAGGAGGTAGACAAGCTTGTCCGTGCTGTAGAGGACAAAGCTCAGGGATTCCTCAATTTACATATTGATATGTACTCCAGGGATTCCAAGTTATGGAGCCAGCGGTTTAGGTACATTTGTATGATTTGGACCTTTTTTCCAGAAATGCTGAGCAACTCACTGACTTCAGTTGGAGATGGGGTGCTTTGATCCTCTCAAAAAAAAACGCCAGGCCCTTGGTGCATACATATGTAAGTAAAAAGAACAGGAGTACTTGTGGCACCTTAGAGACTAACAAATTTATTAGAGCATATTTATTAGTCTCTAAGGGCCACAAGTACTCCTGTTCTTTTTGCGGATACAGACTAACACGGCTGCTACTCTGAAACATATGTAAGTGTTTCTACACTATCTCTGTATACAACGGAAGTTTTTGCCATCACATAGATGCATCTTGTTGCCCTAATAAATGTGTCATGGTAAATTCCACTAGTAAATTTGTTTTCATTTACTGAGGAGAGCAAAATTGGAACAAGTGTTTTAAGAAGTTTAACTGGATTTAAGGGAAAAAGTAAATCCCCCCTGCAGGTTAACCAGACTTTTAGGAAGTCTTGATTTTCACACACGTGCAGTCAGATTGCAACCATAGCAACAACTGTGAAACTGACATTGTTAGCCAGATTAATAAGGGCTTTAATAAATGCTTCACCCTGATGAGAATTAACAAGTGCACCCATTTTAAGAATTTATCTTTACAGGCAATTATCAAACAGATGCACTAATCTTGTGTATGATTAAGGAATAGCACGTTTTCTGGAAAAGTACTGCTTGGAATGACTTCATTTGGAAATTTTTAGTTTTCCAGTCCTTACTTCTGAATGTAAGAGCCACATGTACTAATCTGTTCAGACTAAAGAATTACATTTGAATTAAGATTGATTATTCATAAAGTCTATTCAGGGTTATGTTGTCAAGAACCCCCATCTAAAAAAGTATTCCTGGTGGCAATACTGGGGCTAAGTGATAGTTACTTTTTTACCCTTTGTTTGCAGATAGCATAAGTAGTGAATCAATACATAAAACATACTTGCTTTTTGAAAGTAGTATTGGTCAAGACTCTAAAAAGTAAATCAATTTTGAGTATTCAGCTTTGGACACCTTTAAGAAGGTCAGACTTTCAAAAAATTGGAAGCACCTATTCTCTGGAAGTTACATCTTTGCTTCATCTCTGGCTGGAGACCCAAAATCACTTGGACAGGGTCTCCATTTTCAGAGCTGAAACAGTCTGGAGCAAGACCTGGTAAGTTTGTGAATGATTCAGTAAGTCTTCTCCCATTGACCATTTTGTACTCAAAGTTAAATTGGGCAGATTTCCCTTTTCTATTCTCCTGCAAAGATGCCCCTACAACCTACTTGGCCTCTTTGTATGTTAGAATTTGAGAGTGGAGAGATTTTTATTCTCCTCTAAGCATTATCTAGTGGTTAGAGAAGGGGAGTTGCAGGAAAGATCCTCAGCTCAGTTTCCAATTCCTGTGACACCTAGTACAGTCACTGATGTCTGAGCAAGTTTGCCCACCATCTTTGCAAAATGCTAGAAATTACAGTTTGCATCCAAGTGAAGTGGTTTATATCCCAGCTTGTTACACACAAAGCAGCTTTTGTTATCAGCATGTGCTTGGATTACTTCCCCTGTGTAGCACTCAAAGCCCTAGCTTGCTGTATAAAGTCCACATCATTAAAGGGCTCAGAGAAAAAACCTGTGTTGCCTTTAAGGCCCTAACTTCGATCAGAAACAGCATTTACGAACAGGTTAAGGCTTCTTTCAAAGGCACTAACAAACAGCCCTGTTGTACTGATTGGTCAGTATTCTTTTACACTAGAAGTGACTGAACATTAGTTTTTAACCTGAAGCTATTTTGAAATCAAGTGAACTTGTAGGTAAAGCAGCTCTCTTCAGAGCTACAAATGCTTATGAAAGGCAGTGAAGACACAGGAAGTTACCTTCCAACATATTTTTGATCTCTTTATCTTGTGTAACGTCTCTTGCAGTCTGTCCACCCCCATTAACAATAGAAGTATCAGCATCATACTGTAAGAGCAGCATCACCACCTCCTGGAAGACAAGTTAAAAGTTATGATGTTTTATCACAATGGCACTTTCCTAGAATTGGGTTGGTCCACTGTTCTGCAACCCTCCCTTTTGAACCTAGCAGCGTGTAATGGTTCACTGCCACAATGAATTCTTAAAACATGGCAAGGGAAGAGATTGTCCGAATAATACAACAGGACTTTAAGGGGCCTACAGATACGGGACTGGAAGATACACAGCAGTAAAGTCAGGCATAAAGACATCTTACTGAAGAGTGGGACAATGAACACTTGTAGTAAGGAATCTTGTACTGGAGAACTTTAAGTATCACTTAAATCTGAGCAGAGACAACATTCTGCAGTGTAACCATATGGTCATATAGAATCAGTTCTACATTTTATATGCTTATGCCTACACAGTGTTAAGAGGCAAATGGCATCTGTTTGAAAGAACAAGTTGTTCACGTTAATTAGCTACCGAATCAACTCATCTTAATTCTAATATTCTATGTAGCAAGTGGATAGGAGACCAGTATTTACAATACTGTTTCTATGGCCTTGGCTACACTTGAGAGCTCCACCTCTCCGCGCTGCGAGAGCTCCACCCCTCCGCGGGGAATAGCTTGCAGCGCTGCGAACGAGCGTGCAACGCTGATTACACTGGCGCTTTAGAGCGCTGCACTCGCTGCGCGCCGGGGGGGGGGGGGGGGGCGGCATTTTCACATCCTTGAGTGCAGCAAGTTGCAGCGCTGTACAGCGCCAGTGTAGCCAAGGCCTATGCTTATTGGATGTAGAGCTTCGTATGAATGAGCACTTAACAAGTGATTTCAATCCCCTTTAGCTATGCATTAGTGTCCAACTAATCCAGACAAGTCAGCCTTAAAGTCTATAATTAGGCAAGCCAAAAAAACAATTAAACATTTTTTTTCCTGTTTGTGTCTTAAGTACATCAGAAGTAGGAAGCCTGCTAAACAATCAGTGGAGCCACTGGATGATCAAGGTACTAAAGCAGCACTCAAGGAAAACAAGACCATTGCAGAAAAGCTAAATGAATTCTTTCATGGGCACCAGGTGAAACCCTGCTTTGCGGAGACTAGCCCACCAGCCCTGCCCCTTCTGCCCCAGCCCTCCCTCCCCATAACAGAAGTCCTGAGAAGCCCCCCCGACCAGAGGAGCCCCAGCCTACACACACCCTCACACCCCCCGCACTGGGCCAAGCCATGCCTTTCCGACCCCCCCACCCCCCCAAGTGCTGGGCTGACCTGCCAGCTGGAGCTAGGGTGACCAGATGTCCCGATATTTAGGTGTTTGTCCTGCGTCCCGATCGATCTTCGGTTGGGACGCTGCACTCCCTTTTTTTTTTTTCTCCGCCGGCAGCACTCTGCTGTTCTCGGCTTTCCCCCTCCCTCTCCTCTGACGGCCAGCAGCACTCAGCTGTTCTTGGTTGGTTCCCCCCGCCTCCTGAAAACCAGAGGCTCCCCCACTGTAAACTGATCCACACATTGCTACCAGTCTGTACCCAGATAGACTTGCATGTCAGAATGCAGAGTGAAAGGAAAAGTTACAGCGGTTGTTACTTCCCTGCTCAGTCATTATGATGATGAGCATGGTGTAAATACCTAGACGCTGGAGGTATGCATAGCTAAGGGAGGGTGCATAATCTCCTCTGACTGCCCGCAGCACTCGGCTGTTCTTGGCTTCCCCCCACCCCGACTGCCAGCAGCAACTGGCCACAGAAGGGAATTGGGAGAGGGAGCTGTTTGTGTCATTACACCAGCAGCACTTGGTTTTTGGTTTTTTTTGCTCCGCCGGTGACCTCCCCCCTTGTGTCCCGATATTTTTTTTCCTGTCATCTGGTCACCCTAGCTGGAGCCTCCTCACTCTCCCACCCACTGCTGGTTCTGCGTCACTCCTCACTCCCTTGTCCTCCCCCCTCCCCCGAGGAGACATGGCGGCTGCAGCAACAGGCGGTGGGGACCTCAGGGAAGGGGCAGGGCCACCGCAGCCTAGATGTCTAGCGGTGGGTCAGCGGCAGCACGAGACACGGCCAAGCCTTCCCTGGGCTATTATACCCGCCACCCATGAATTCTTTGCATCTGTCTTCATTGTAGAGGACGTTGCAGGGAGATTCCCACACCTGAGCCTCTTTTTAAAAGTGACTTTTCTGAGGAATTATCCCAGATTGAGGCCTCAATAGAGGAAATTTGGAACAAACTGACAAGTTAAAACAGTAATAGGTAGTGACCTAACAAATGCACAGCCATGAAAAAATGTGTCATGGAGCATGAAATCTGATCTCCCCCCATGAAATCTGGTATTGTGTGTGCTTTTCCCCCTATACTGTATAGATTTCATGGGGGGAGAGGGAGAGGACCAGAATTTCTCAAATTGGGGTTCCTGACTCAAAAGGAAGTTGCAGCAGGGTCACAAGGTTATTTTAGAGGGGGTCACAGTATTGACACCCTTACGTCTGCGCTGCCTTCAGAGCTGGGCCGCCAGAGGTGGCTGCTTACTGAGGGCCCAGCCCTGCAGGCAGCAGTGCAGAAGTAAGGGTGGCAATACCATACCATGCCATCCTTACCTCTGCACTGCTGCTGCCAGCCACTTTGCCTTCAGAGCTTGGCTCCCGGCCAGCAGCTGCTGCTCTCCAGCTGCCCAGCTCTAAAGGCAGTGTTGCAAAAGTAAGGGTAGCAGTACCAAAACATCCCCTACAATAACTTTGTGACACACATCCCAACTTCTTTTTGGGTCAGGACCCCTACAAATTACAACACCATAAAATTTCAGATTTAAATAGCTGAAATCATGAAATCTGGGATTTTAAAATTCCTATGACCATGAAATGGACCATGAATTTGGTAGGGCCCTAGTAACACGTCACTAAGAACAGATGGTATTCACCCAAGAGATCAGAAGGAACTCAGATATGAAGTTACAGAACTACCAACTGTGAACTCAATTATCAGACACATGGATTAACACAATGTTGGGGAAGAGTCACAGCTTTTGTAAAGGGAAATCATGCCTCAATTTATTAGAATTCTTTGAGGGCGTCAACATACATGTGGACAAGGGTGATCCAGTTGACAGTGTACTGGGACTTTTAGAAAGTCTTTGACTAGGCTCTTAAGTCAAGTAGCAATCATAGGATTAGAGAAGGTACTCTCATGGATCAGTAACTGGTTAAAAAGATAGGAAAAAGGGTAGGAATAAATGGTCAATTTTCACAACAAAGAGGTAAATAGCAGGGTCCCCCAGGGATCTGTACTGGGACCAGGGCTGTTCAACATATTCATCAATGATCTGGAAAAAGGGGTAAACAGTAAGGTGGCAAAATCTGCAGATGATACAAAGTTACTCAAGACAGGCAAGTCCAAAACCGGTTGTGAAGAGTTATAAAGGAACCTCACAGAACTGGGTGACTGGGCAACAAAACAGCAGATTAATTTCAAGTTTGATATGTGCAAAGTAATACACATTAGAAAAAATAATCCTGACTATACATACAAAATGGGGTCTAAATTAGCTGTTATCACTCTAGAAAGATCTTGAAGTCATAAATAATCCTCTAAAAACATCTGCTCAATGTGTTAGCTTTTTTTGACTGCAACTACAATGTTAGGAACCATTAGAAAAGGATAGATAAGACAGAAAATATAATGCCACTACATAAATGTATAGTACACCCACATCTTGAATACTGCATGCAGTTCTGGTCATGCCATCTCAAAGAAGATACATTAGAATGGGAAAAGGTACAGAGAAAGGCAATGAAAGTCATTAAGGGTATGGAACAACTTTTATACAAGGAGAGATTAAAAAGACTAGGACTGTTCAGTTTAGAAAAGAGACTACTAGGGGGGGATATGATAGAGGCTTGTAATATTATGAATGGTGTGGAGAAAGTGAAGGGGGAAATATTCATTATTCACATAAAACACAAGAACCCAATGAAGTCAGAAGGCGGCAGGTTTAAAACAAATACCACCACCCTGCACCCTCCCCTCAGAAAGGAAGTACTTCTTCATGCAGTGCACAGGCAACCTGTGGAACTTGTTGCCTGGGGATGTTGTGAAGGTTGAAAGTATAACTGGGTTCAAAAAGAGAACTAGATATGTTCCTGGAGGACAGGTCCATTGGTGGCTATTAGCCAAGATGGTCAGGATGCAATCCCATACTCTGGGTGTCCTTAAACCTCTGACTGCCAGATGCTGGACTAGATGACAGGAGAGAGATCACTCTATAATTGACCTGATCTGTTCATTCCCTCTGAAGCATCTGAACTGGCCACTGTTGGAGACAGGATACTGGGTTAGATGGACAAGTGGTTTGACTCAGTATGGCCGTTCTTATCTGAAGTCTAATTATTCTTTATGCCAGTGATACTCAGACCGAGGGTCTCGAGCTGCTAGGGGCTCTTCAAATGCTTCTCCAGAGGCTCTTTGCAGCACATGATATTAAAATACTCATTTAATGATTAAACCATTCAGGATGCTTTTACTAGGTTATTAACCAGTTGTAGTTGATAAAATACTTAGTCATTTTGCTGTGAGAATATATCTATATTATAGTCTATTTAAACAGTATGATGGGGAAGTATGGGGAGGGAGGGGAGAGGGATAGCTCAGTGGTTTGAGCATTGGCCTGCTAAACCCAGGATTGTGAGCTCAATCCTTGAGGGGCCATTTAGGAATCTGGAGCAAAAATCTGTCAGGGGCAGTACTTGGTTCTGCTGTGAAGGCAGGGGACTGGACTCAGGGCCAGCTTTAGGCCGATTCCCCGGAATCGGACCCCACGCCCTAAAGAGGAGCGCCTAACTTAGGCGTCTTTTTAATTTTTACTCACCCGGCGGCGGGTCTTCACTCAGCTCTGGATTTACGGCGGCAGGTCCTTCACTCGCTCCGGGTTTTCGGCGGCAGGTCCTTCAGTGCCACGGAAGACCCGGAGCAAAGACCCGGAGTGCCGCCAGGTGAGTCATCCCTGCCAGAGCCCCGTCGAAACTATTCGAATCGGGCCCCGCACTTCCTAAAGCCGGCCCTGACTAGACTCAATGACCTTTCAAGGTCCCTTCCAGCTCTATGAGATAGGTAAATATATACAAGTAAACTAAATATTTTCCATCATACTGTCTAAATATGAATATATAGTACTATAGTAAGAGAAACAATGAATTCACAATACTGTGGCTCATTTGGGTAACGCTGATCACTAATTTGGCTTCTGAACCACTGAGGTCTGAGCATCACTGCTTTCTGCTATGGTTTGTGAGGGATTAATAAGTGGTCTGTCAAGTTGTATGCAGAAACACTTTTCCCATCCCTCCAAACTGGCTTCCATCTGACAACCAGCATTTACAGCTGAGAGGCTGATTAGTGCTATGCTCCCGCACTAAAGAGCTTTACCCCAGGCACATCGCAAGAGTGACGTAGGAAGTGATTGCACAGACAGGCGTGGAGGTAAAGTGCTTCAACAGAGGAAAATGACTATGGGCTGGTCCACACTAACCCCCCAGTTCGAATTAAGATACGCAACTTCAGCTACGTGAATAACGTAGCTGAAGTCGAAGTATCTTAGTTCGAACTACAAGGTACTTACCGCGGGTCCACACGCGGCAGGCAGGCTCCCCCGTTGACTCCGCGTACTCCTCTCGCGGAGCAGGAGTACCGGTGTCGACGGCGAGCACTTCCGAGATCGATTTATCGCGTCTAGACAAGACGCGATAAATCAATCCCAGAAGATCGATTGCTTACCGCCAAACCCGGAGGTAAGTATAGACATACCCTATGTTCCCCCTTTCCAGCTGCCAGCCACATCCTGGAGAACAAAAAAGGAAAGAGCAGCTATGGAGAAGGAAGACTGATATTTCCCCTACCCTCCCAGGTGGAAAAAAGCTGTTTTCTCTGCCAAAAAAAGCAGAAACCAAATCTGAGGATTAGACAGTCTAGATTTTAGGCACATTAAAATTTGCTCTTTGGTAGCTTTCTGAAATGCACTGCTACAAGGATTTTTCCTACCTCAAGTGCTTTGGCTTCAATGTGTTACTATTTTAAAACCACTTAACATTTTTAGACGCCATTGACACCTTATAGCACCCTTTAGGGGACAATCTTATGCTGGGGTTGCCTTATGCATCCTGTGAACCACACAGGGTGGAATACAAGTAGTTAGAAAATAGTATATTTTTACCTTGCGTCCAGTGAAGGCTGCACGATGCAGTGGAGTGTCCCCCATATCATTTAACACGTTCACTTCTGCACCAGCCTGCCAAGACAGGACAGTTAAATAATGCTGGAAACACAGGCAGGTCAATAGCTTACCTCTAAAAAAAATATTCCTTCCAGAAAGAACTCAGTGTTACTGACACCTTTTTGTTTATAATCTATTTGTCAAGAATGAATTACATGAATTAGGAGGCTCTGTGTGTTCCAGTATAGTTGTAAAGCCTAATCAGTGATAACGTGTGAAGATTTAGAGGGGAGGAAATCTACAACAAGGAGCCCGTGTGAAAGGGAGCAAATTCAAATTGGAGCTATGTCTACACTTAAACAGCTACAGCAGTGCTGTTTTACCGCTTCAGCATAGACACTGCTACTTCCCTGAGAGGGAGTAGCTAGGTCAACAGAAGACTTTTTCAGTCAACCTAGGCTATGTCTACACTAGAGAGTTTACAGTGACACCGCTGTATCAATGCAGCTGCACTGCTATAAGACCTCTAGTGTAGTCGCTCTATGGGAGAGAGCTCTCCCATCGACATAATTAAACCACTGCCAACAAGTAGCAGTAGCCATGTTAGCAGGAGCAGCTCTCCCGCCGACATAGCGCTGTCCACACTGGTGCTTATGTCGGTGTAACTTATGTCACTGGGGATGGGGGAGTTTATTCACCCCCGAGCAATACAAGTCATATGATATAAGTGGTAGTGTAGACACAGCCCTAGAGCTGTCCATACCAACAGTTAGATTGGCTTAACCACTTTGCTCAGGGAATTTTTCACACTCCTGAGTGACGTAGCTGGGTCGACCTAACTTTTTAGGTCGAGGCATGGCCTTTGTTTTGCTGTCATGCATCTCTACACACAAATTGCATACAGCAGCCATTAAAGCTGTAATTTCACTCTAGTTGAAAGACATCACACAGTAGTACTATGTATACACTGTAGTGCAGTCTCCTCTTCAAGAGATTAAACGGGCCATGACTAGCAGGTTTCGTGATCTCTTCACTAGCTCCCTGCCCCTTTCCACATCAAATGGAAACTCCTCCGTACACCATAAAGGGATGTACCACTGTATTCCTGTCTGAATCTCAGCTCCATTTTCCCCCATTCCTTTCCTGCACCTGAGATCCTTGCTCTCACTCTTCTTTCAAATCCCACTTCAAACACTGCTCCTGCTGAACCCTACTGTTAAAGTGGTCAGAAAGATCAGGACAAGCTGCATATGCAACAGGATTAATGGGACTATGGTTTTACTATAGCTGGGAAACTGATCTAGTGATTGAGCTCATGAGGACTAGAGTCAGGGGATTAGGTCTATTCCTGACTGCCACAGAGTACCCTAGGACAGGGGATCTCAACCTTTTCTTTCTGAGGCCCCTCCAACAGGCTATAAAAAAACTCCACATCCCACCTGTGCCACAACAACTTGTTTTCTGCATATAAAAGCCAGAGCCAGCATTAGGGGGCAGCAAGCAGGGCAATTGCCTGGGGCCCCATGCCACAGGGACCCCCACAAAGCTAAGTTTGGCTTTAGCCTCAGGTGGCGGGGCTTCAGCTTTCTCCCCTGGGCCCCAGTGAGTTTAACACTGATCCTGCTTGGCAGTCCCCCTTGGATCTTGCTCATGGGCCCCCTGCAGGACCCCTGATTGAGAACCACTGCCCTAGGACAAGTCACAATCTATTTAACCTCCATTCATCACTCCACCTGTAAGAAGGGCACTAGCATTCACCCACTTTTGTAAAACACTAATTTATGGATGAAGAGCATTTGACAATATAAACATACTTTTGCTATCTCCCCCCTTCCCACCCTGAAGGCTTGCCATTTGTTTACGCTATGTTGTAAGCAAAGTCTTTGGGTCAGGGACCGTATCATTTGTTGATACTAGCTTTCTTTGATAGAATCCTTGCAGAAAAATCTCAGTCTGTTTTCCAGACCAGAATCTCCTGATAATTAGTTAGTTTTTCCATGTTGAACCAGGTCCAAGTTTACCTGGATTTATTCTTTTTATTTCCAATCAGTTTAAAAGAAGTCACCCCTCCCATTCACTGTGGCTTTCAGGAAAAAGCAAAAAAGGCCACATTTGTTTTTAGTGAGTGTATCTGAATGCTGCAATTAGCTGTACTTTGCAAATAGTTGGTTAGCTTTTACAGAGCTCAATTGCCAACATTGGTTATGCCTAAGGCTGCGAGTCTGTCACGGAGGTCAAAGGGCCAGCAGCAGCAGTTTGGGTGTATGGGAGGGGACTCTGACCTCAGGATCCCACTGGCATGCCCCCCCCCCCCCCGAAGCTCCTAGGTGGGGGTCTCCGCACAGCCTGCTGCCTGCCCCCACAAGCCCCGCCCCCGCAACTGCCATTGACTGCGGTTCCTGGCCAATGGGAGTTGCAGCAGCCAGCGCTTGTGGCTGGGGCAATGGAGCCCCCACCCCAGCCCCTGCCTCTGACGCCTACGAGCTGCTGGGACAGAGCCGGGTAGGAAGCCCCTGCCAGCCCTGCCAACCCCAACCCCACCCCCATCCCCAGTATCAGCAGGGATCCCAGGCCACGCACCATAGCCTGGCCCTCCCCCTCCTGCAGTACTGGGGGTCCCTTCCCCCCCAGCACCCACAGCCCCCCTGGACCTCCAGCCCATCACAGCCCCCCAACCAAGTTTTAGTCAGGCTGGGTATTTTTAGTGAAAGTCATGGACAGGTCATGGGCTGTAAACAAATTCATGGGCCCATGACCTGTCCATGACTTTTACTAAAAGTTCCATGACTAAAACATAACCTTAGTTATGCCCGAAGCAGCCAAGTTAGCTTTAGGCTTTATCCACACCATGCAGCTTTTAGTGACATGACTGTGCCGCTGAGAGCTCTCCCGCCGACAAAAAAAACTTCCACTCACAACAAGCAGTGGTAGCTTTCTCAGCAGGAGAGCGCTCCTGCCAGCAAAGCACTGTTCACACCTGCGCTTTTCCTTGACAAAATTTGTGTCTTTCAGCGCGGGTTTCTCTTCTTCTTTTAACCCTTCTGAGCAACAAAAGTTTTGTTGTTCACTTGCCAGCATAGACAAAGCTTTATTTGATGTTGGCATTAATAGATTAAAGAAAAAAGGAGGGTCTCCGCCATAACCTGATGTTTCTAAGAAGTTTGAGCAAAGACTCGTTTAAGCCTTATTACTTGTGCCTGAAGTAACAAACATACACTGATCCTTCTTTGAAAATTTATACACATGCTTATGTGCATCCTCTGCTGACATAGTAGTATCATTGACTATTTTTTTATTTTATTAATGGCACACATGCCAGTCTTGACTATTTGGAATTTAAAATTAAGTGTTAAGGTAGCTCAGACTTTTGCATCCCATATGTCTGAAATACTGTGACAAATACTGCAGGTATTAAGTTTCTTAAAAGGACTCAAGGCCTAACTTACTGTATTACCTGAGTTTCATGCTGATGTAACTGAACTCAACAAGCTGGTGAATATAAAACTCCAGTTACTATACTTGATCAGAGCATCATTGTTTTATGTGGTCTACCTAAAGGCATATTTTGTTTCCTAATGCTTGAATTTAAAGTTACATTAGTCTGTTAGCCAACATTTTAAAAGTGGTTTAGTGTAAACAAATACATTATCCTAGGCTTTAGCTGAACCAGCTTGTTTACATTAGGCTTCAGAATGTCACACACCTGCCAATACCATCCTTCAACTACTTCAAGGTTTTGTCTAAACTAGACTTTAGATTTCTTGTGCCAAATTTTCAAGAGTAGGTGTGTGCAAACATTTGGTGTGCATGAACAAGCCACACATTCAGAAGTATGTAGTTAGTTGCCTTCAAGTGCAATAGTACATAAGCACATAGAATCATAGAAGAGTTGGACTGGAATGGACCTTGACAGGTATCTAGTCCAATCCCCTGCACTAAGGCAAGGCTAAGTATTATCTAGACCAATGGTTCTCAAACTTATTTGACCAGGTACCCCTTCTTTGTGTCTGCAGTAGTTTATGGCCCCCTCACTCCACATACATACTGCCACCCGGCTCTGAAGGCAGAGTGGAGAGCAGTAGCTGCTGGCCGGGAACCCAGCTCTGAAGGCAGCGCTGCACCAGCAGCAGTGCAGAAGCAAGGGAGGCAATGTGAAAAGTGATACTGATGAATAGCAGAAGTAAAGGTTGCAAGGGGGCTAGAGTGCAGCATGGGTTCAGGCTATCCTTCCCACTCCCATCTCTCACCTGAAGGTGGCAGGGCTCAGGCTGTCAGCCTCAGGGTGGCAGTAGCAGCGCAGAAGTAAGGGTTGCAAGGGGAGCTAAGTCTGCTGTGAAAAGTGAGAGATTGGGGGGAAGGAGAGCCTGAACCCATGCTGCACTTCCCAGTGAGGGATTGAAGGAGGGGTGGCAAGGAGAGTCTGAGCCACCTCCCAGGGAGTGGGGATGGAGACCCAAGCCCAGGCTGTACCTGGAGCTGAGAGCCAGAGCTCTTAAAAATAAGAGCGCACATCTCTCACCTCCAGACACATTCCAGCGCCTCCCTTGGGAGGCCTGCCCCAGTTTGAGAACTGCTGATCTAGACCAGCGGTTCTCAAACTGTGGGTCGGGACCCCAAAGTAGGTTGCAACCCCCTTTGAATGGGGTCACCAGCGCTGGCTTAGACTTGCTGGAGCCCAAGCCCCACTACCCAGGGCCACAGCCAAAGCCCAAGGGCTTCAGCCCTGGGCGGCAGGCCCCCTGCCTGAGGCTGGAGACCTTGAGCTTCAGCTTTGGCCCCACTGCCTGGGCTTTTGGGGCTTGGGCTTTGGTCCTGCCATCCAGGGCAGTGGGGCTTGGGTGGGCTCAGGCTTCGGTCCCCGCTCCTGGGGTCATGAAGTAATTTTTGTTGTCAGAAGTGGGTTCCGGTGCAGTGAAGTTTGGGACTCCCTGATCTAGATCATCCCTGATCGATTTTGGTCTAACCTGTTCTGAAAAACCTCCAAATGATGGAGATTCTACAACCTCCCTAGGCAATTTATTCCAGTTAGGAAAAACTTCCTAATGTCTAACCTAAGTCTCTCTTGCTGCAATTTAAGCCCATTATTTCTTCTCCAGTCTTCAGCAGAGAAGGAGAATTTATTACCCTCTTTATATCAACCTCTCATGTACCTGAAGACTTGTCTCCTCTTCTCCAGACTAAACAAACCCAATTTTTCCACAATGTTGTCTTGATCTTCAATAATTTGTTCTCTGAACTTTCTCCCATTTGTCCACATCTTTCCCAAAGTGTAGTATCCAGAACTGGACACAATACTCCAGTTGAGGCCTTATCAGTGTTGAGTGGAAGAATTATTTTTTGTGTCTTGCTTACAACTCTCTTGCTAATACATCCAGAATGATGTGTGCCTTTTTGGCAACAGTGTTATGTAATTGACTTATTTAGTTTGTGATCCACTATAAACCCTAGATTCATTTTTGCAGTACTCCTTCCTAGACAGTCATTTCCCATTTTGTATTTATGCAATTTATTATTCCTTCCTAAGCATAGTACTTTGCATTTGTCCTTATGGAATTCCATCCTATTTACTTCATACCATTTCTTCCGTTTGATTATATCATTTTGGATTCTAATCCTGTCCTCCAAAGCAACAGCAACCCCTCCAGGTTTGCATCATCCACAAACTTCATAAGTGCACTCTATGCCATTATCAAAATAATTTATGAAGGTATTAAATAGAAATGGATCCAGGACAGACTCCTGAGTGACCCCACTTGATATGCCCTTCCAGCTCAATTGTGAACCATTTGATAACTAGTCTTAGAATGATTTTCCAACCAGTTGTGCACCCACCTTGCAGGAGGTTTGTTTAAGCTATATTTCTCTAGTTTATGAGAAAGTCATTGAGACAGAAGCAAAGCCTTACCAAAGTCAAGATATATCATCTCTGTCTCCCCTATTCCACCAGAGAAGGATATTAGGTTGCCTTGACATGATTTGCTCTTGACAAATCCATGTTGACTATTACTTATCACCTTACTTTCTTCTAGGTACTGACAAATTGATTGATTTGCATCATCTTTCCAGATACTGAAGTTACGATGACAAGTCTATAATTCCCTGGGTTGTCTATATTTGCTTTTTATAAACAGGTGCTACTGTATATTTGCCTTTTTCAGTCCTCTCCCCCAACTTCCATGAGTTCTCAAAGATAATTGCTAAGGCTGCATGTCTGTCATGGAGATCATGGATTCCGTGACTTTCCATGACAGCCGTGACTTCTGCAGCAGCCAGTGCAGCTGCTCGGATAGCTCCTGAGCCAGCTGCTGCTGGGGCAGTCTTGAGCCACTGTGTCCTTTCCCCCCAGCAGCAGCAGCTTGGGTATGGGAGGGGGCTCAGGGCTGAGAGATGGGGTTGGGGCAGCACTTACCTCGGGGGACTCCCTGGAAGCAGCCGGCATGTCCCTGAAGCTCCTAAGCGGAGGGGCCAGGGGCGCTTTGTGTGCTGCCCCTGCCTCCAGGCACCGCCCCTGCAGCTCCCATTGGCTGCAGTTCCTGGCCAATGGGAGCTGCGGAGCCGGCGCTCGTGGCAGGGGCAGCACTCCCTCCCTCCCTGGCCAGTCCCCTCCCCCAGTATCCCCCAGGGCCCCAGCTCAAGTTTTAGTTACGGGTATATAGTGCAAGTCAAGAACAGGTCATGAGCCATGAATTTTTGTTTATGACCCATGACCTGTCCAGGACTTTTACTAAAAATACCCATGACTAAAATGTAGTTTTAATTGCTAATGGATCAGAGATCTCTTCAGCTAGTTCCTTAAATATGCTAGGAAGTATTTCATCCACCCCTACAGACTTGAAGACACAACTTGTTTAAGTAATTCTTAACTTGTTCTTTTCCTATTTGAGCCTCAGATCCTACCCCATTTACAGTGATGTTCACTGTGTTAATTATCCAATCACAGCTAACTAACTTTCAGTGAAAGCAAACAAAATGCCATTTAACATTTCAGCCATTGATGCATTTTCTGTTATTGTCTTTCCCTCCACATTGAGTAATGTGCTACCTGATCCTGGTCTTCCCCTTGCTTCTCATGGATTTGTAAAATGTTTGTTATCCTTTATGTCCCTAGTTAGTTTAATCTTGTTTTGTGCATTCACCTTTCTAATTTTGTCCCTATATGCTTGTGGGTGTTTGTAATTTGATGTAGTTTTCACTTTTTTGTAGGACACCAAGTTTCAGGTCATTAAAGATGTCTTTTATACTTCCCATCTTTCCTACCACATTGGGATCTTTTGCTCTTGTGCCTTTAATAATGTTGCTTTAAAAAACTGCCAACTCTCCTGAACCTTTTTCTCCTTAGACTTGCTTCCTCCTATAAGATCTTTCCTACCAATTCTTGGAGTTTGCTAAAGTCTGCCTTCTTAAAGCCCATCGTCTTTATTCTGCTGTTTTCCCTCCTACCATTCATTAGAATCAAACTATTGCATTTCATGATCACTTTCACCCACTTCAGATTCTCAACTAGTTCCTCCGTTTGTCAGTATCAAAACCAGAATAGCCTCTTCTCCCAGTTGCTTTCCGTACCCTCTGTAACAAAAGAGTTGTCTCACATGCATTCCAAGAATGTTAGATAATCTGTACCCTGCTATTTCCCCATGCAAATAAGTACACGTGCAGCATGTAATTAAATACAAGTATGCACACGACTAGTGGGAAGGATAGTTCATTGCCTTCACTTAGAATTGCATTGCTTCTCTTCAAGCAAACGGTTTGCACTTTCGTAGAAAAACCACTTTTCCTGTTTATTTTGAGGTTTCAGAAAAAGACAACTAGCTATTGGTCACCTGAACAACTTGTGGTATCATGAAAAAAATTAGTATTAAAATAAGGTGGTATCATGAAAAACATTATGTAGGATCTTCACACTAATTTACAAATAGACAACATTAAGCATACCTTCAGCAAATCCTTGACCACATTGCCATGTCCAAAATAGCATGCAAGGTGAAGAGGCGTCCAACCCAAATTAGATTTACTTCTGCCTAAAAATATGAAACAGAACATCAGGTAAACAAATGCTTTTGTAATACAAGACAGTAGGAACAGTTCAGTGTAAACTGTAACATCTTGCCAACTCACACAAACAACAGGCATAGTTAGTCTCTACAGTGAGAGCAGCCATTTATAGATTTCAGGCCAAAAAGGACTATGAATATCTAGTCAGACCTCCTGCAGAATAAATAAAATAAAAATTTCCACCCACTAATTACTGCACCAAGCCCGTAGCTTGTGGCAGAACTAGAGCAGTGTTTCTCAAATGCAGCCACTATGGCTGCATGTGGCCACCAGGGGTTTTTCCTGCGGCCACAACAGCCTCTTGTGCAGAGATGGAGGAGGGAGCAAAGCAGTGGCCCCTCCCTGCAGTGCTCAGGGGCAGGCTTCAGCTTCCCCCCCACCCCCTGTTCAGCCAGAGGCTCCGGTGACAGGCAATAGTCCCCCCTCACCAAGCTGCAGCCGCAGGACTCGAGCAGCAGGCTTCAGCTGCAGGCCTCCTGAGGTGGTCTTCAGCATCCCTTCCCTCCCCTCTCCCCCCAACTTCAGGGCTTTGGTTTTCAGCCCCCTTGCAGTAGCAGGGCTCTGCCTATGGGCCGGGGCCTCAGCCCACCCCCAACTCGAGCCCTCAGGCTCTGGGCTTCTGAAGGGCCAGCCTTACCAAGCACTGTGGTCCAGAGACAAGAAGTGGGGTGAACCTGGGGTCCAAGGCCATGGAAGGGAGCCCAAGGCAATGGGGAGGAAGCAGTGGAGCCTGGGGAGGCAGTGGGGGCCAGGGGCACCAAAATGTAACTGTACATTATTTTTACTATTGAGTGTACAAAAAAAAATTACAATGATTTGATCATGTAAATAGGCATATTTGTTTTTCCTAAAATTGTCAGAGCGGCCACCAACCGCACTCTGAGGCGGCCAAAAAATTTGTCGTGAGAAGCCCTGAACTAGAGCATCTCTAACAGGGCAACAACCTAGCATTACATTGTTGCTTCCATATTTCTTATCTCTTGTGCTTTGACACATGGATGAAAAGAGCATTCTAAGAACTAGATTTTTTTTTTTTTAAATCTATGAGAGTCTAAAAAGCCAATTCCAGTTTAACTGGGTCCATTCCTCTTACACAACCCTTAGAGAGCCAGGACTAACCCTTGCACTTAAGAGCATAGGACACATGAGAGGCAAGTTGGTTTATAACCCAAATTATCTTTATGTTTAGGAATACTATGCACTGGCAACAGCCTTGTCATTGGCAAGGCTTTCTATGTTAAGCAGTTACCAACTGCGTTTGCAATGCACAAGGCTTGTATGTTCAGATCTCATTGGCAGAGTGGTGGAGCTAATAGAACAGTCAGCTGGAAAGACAGAGCAAAGCTCTTGGATAACCACCATTTATTCAGATTCAGAATAGTTTACCCAGAAGTGTCTAGCTGTATTAGACAGTCCCTGAAATTTCAGCTTTTGTTAAATAGCAGTGAATGTTGACTGGTAGATTTCTAGGTTAAAATTATGTACATTACAGTGAAATAAATTCCACTGACCTGGTAACTGGGCTTAGTTTCTCTACTTGCTACATATAGACAATAAGCAGAGCTGTTCTCACAAAAACTGTATATTAAAGATGCTTTTAAGTACCAGCCACAAAGCATTTTACTTGTGGGGGTGGGAGTATTGAGAGGACTCAGATTAGTGGTTCAATGCATAAGTTCATCAAGTTATCCTTCATCTCATGTATGCCTTACAAGTAGGCCTCTGCAGCCCATGCAAGTTTGCCAAAGAGAAGACAAACACTAGTACAGAACCCTACACCTTTCTTTAAAAATGGGTGTTCAAGATGGGGCTCATAGCATAAACTGAATATCAGTTATTTTCCTGTAGTTGCCCTGTTAATGGTGTTTGTTTATGCTGAAAATTGTTAAGGGCCTTTTAACCATAAGGAGGTCTTAGTTTAATAGAACAGGTTTTCACCCCTACCCAAATTTTCTCATTTTTAAAGCTTTAAAGATTGCTGACCCCCATCTCAGCTCCAGCTGCACCTTCATTTCAAGTGAAAAGTTGAGCCCTCTTATTGTAGGATATTGGCTTACTTTGTTATCTTGTCTTCTCCTTTCCATTTTTGTCCCCACCTCCAGTCTGTGTCATGAACCAGCTGCAGTTTGCTGTAGCCTCAACTGTAAGCTCCTTAGGAAAGGACTCTTTACTGCATGCCTGCAAAATGGCAGCTGAGCCTTGAATGTTATGCAAGTACAAGGATAGCAAGTTATTGGCAGAAAGATTCAAAGTCACCTCATTGTGCATCCTCTAATGGGATTATCAGTTGTTCAGAACTTCAGGATTCTAAAGTTAGACTAGGCCATGCCAATTTTTTTTTGTGACAACCTTAGTTTGTCCTTTTCACTTTTAAGTGTCCATGCAGTCATCACTGCCTCTCAGCTATCAACAGCTGCATTACATGGAGGCCTTCCTATTATTTACACATTTGCTTGTAAGACAGTGACGCAAATGAGCTCCTTATGGTCCCTTCCAACAGTGGTAACCATACTGGCAGACTTCGTGGTTAAGATAACAGTGTGTAGGATAACAGTCTAGGTATGCAACATTTCAAGGTCTACAGTAAACCAGAGGTGCCAGTATGCTGCCTCTCCTCCTCCAAGACCCCCTCACATATATTTCGGGCCTTCTAGCTTTACATCCCCATGCCTACATCTTTTAAAGATATTAGTAGCTGGAAACACCTAACAGATGTTCTCTAGACTGCATGCAGAGAGCTTTGAAATAACCCTTGTGGCGATCAGGAAGTTCAGCAGTTTGGGCCACAACTAGACCAATTTTTGGTTTTGGTCTACTGTAATGGAATTGTTTCTTTAGAGTCTCGCTTTTCAGTGTCTTACTTTACATAAAGTTGCCAAACAAGAATATGACTAAAGAGTGTTGAAAGCACTCAAGATGTTGGTTAGAAGTGGACAAACACATTCAAATGAGAGGTCTAGTGACTGAAACATATATCTGATTAAAATTTAATATCTCTGTTAAACATTACTGCACATCAGTAAGTTACTGAGACTTTCAGTGTAACATGTTAAAAAAGCAAGTAGTTTCAGAAGAAAGTTTTGATGAGACTCCCATGTGGCCAGTTTTGCTTACAACTTTAGTTTCAGTTCAGATTTAGGCTAGTTAAAGTGTATTTGTTCATGTTTTCATACCAGACTAATGTGGCAGAAAGGCATTTCCCTGCTTCATGCTTTAAAAAGAGGTAACATCCTCAGTCAAGGGTAGAAGCAGACAGGTTAGTGATCTGCTATCCTCCACTAAAGTGACAGCCCAGCAGAAATAAAAGTTATATGTAACATTGAGGTCCCCAATATAAACCCACAAAAGCAAGCACAATTGTTAAGTCTGCCTTATGTTCTGTTGGAAGACAATGCCATATGTAAGCTTCAATAAGGCATGGTAACCATCTTGGGTTACTAGGATTTGTGCATTCTGCTGCACGTTTGCCTTTCTGCTTGTTCTCCCTTACTACTGATTTTTGTCTGTTACAATTTGACATTGTGCTTCTCTAAGGGAAAAGTATTCATTCCTCTAGTACCAAGATCTACTGGATTCCATGTTGAATGCCACCAGCAGGTTGTATATTAGTTCTGGAGCAACAACTATCAGCCACAACAGGAGCCTACTGAACACAAGTGCAAGGTCTGTAGGGTTTTATTGTTTTAATGTTCCATTTTCACGATCTAAAGCAGGATCATAATCATTGAGGAGGTAGGAAGAAGAAAGAGCATAAAGGTTGCCAGAAGTCGCATAGTAACAATGTCCTCTTCAGGCAGGACTTGTATTGTTTCCATCTAATCACTTGTTGGTATGTTCAGTGTAGAATGTAAGTAAATGGACTGCTACCACCTCTATTAAGACAGCATTAAACCTGTACCCAGCGCCCCTTACCATAAACCCCAACACACAAAACATGACATCCATGTCACAGAATTGGAATGCCATGCATGAGAGAGCAGTCATTGACAAGGCTCAAGGGCAGAAGCTCAATTGAACTGCACATGTTGGTCAGCCTTTACCAAAGTTTGACACTCAGTGATCCAGCATGATTTTTTTTTAAAAGGGTAGCAGCAAATTGTGCTGCAATAACTCAAATGCAGAAATATAGTTACAATGTTTGTTTTGAAAGAAGTATATTCTAAAGTCCCAGATGCCAATGGTATGAAAAACCTGGGAGAAAAACCCAATACAAAACACACCCCAATCTCACTTACTTCTACAAGTCACCCAACAGTATTGTGTTAACCTGGAAAGTTTTCCTTCTCTGCACAAGAGAGAGAGTTTCAGGAGTTCAAGGGCAAGAAGCAGCTAGAGCAGGGGTCGGCAACCTTTCAGAAGTGGTGTGCCAAGTCTTCACTTATTCACTTTAACTTAAGGTTGTGTGAGCCGGCAATACATTTTAACGTTTTTTTAGAAGGTCTCTCTAGGTCTATATTATATAACTAAACTATTGTTGTATGTAAAGTAAACAAGGTTTTCAAAATGTTTAAGAAGCTTAATTTAAAATTAAATTAAAATGCTGATCTTATGCCGCCGGCCCACTCAGCCCGCTGCCGGCCTGGGGTTCCATTCACCTAGTTCAGCAGCGGGCTGAGCAGGGCCTGCAGGACCCTGGCTGGCAAGGGGCTGGCAGCTGGGACCCTAGAACAGAGGTGCAGGTGGGAATGTGCACCCCCACACATACCCAGCCCCCCCACACCTCATGCCCTTACTCTTTCCCCCCACATCCCCACCCCCCACCCTGAGCACCAAATAGGAGCTCCTGCACCCCCCCAGAGTGTGGGGGGGCTGGGTATGTGTGGGGGGGCAGGAGTCAGGGCAGAGAGCTGAGATGCTCAGCTCGTGAGGGTGCTCACAGCAGGGGGCTGGAGGAGATATGCCCCATCTCCACCCCTTTCCCCACCTCTTCTCTGCCTTCTCCCCGGAGCAGCGAGCATGCTGTGGTTCCGCTTCCCCTCCCCCTCGCAAGGGCGATCAGCTGATCGGCGGCAGGGAGTGGGAGGGGAGGGGCAGGAAAGCACCACGCTGGGGGAAGAAGCCCGGGAGGGGGGAACTTGGCTGCCGGTAGGACCAAGCTTCTGCCTCCTGCCCCTGCAGGAGAAAACAGTGGGCAGGGCTGAGTGGGGCCAGGACCCTGGCAGGCAGGCAGCAGCGTGCCATCAAAAAAATTGGCTTGTGTGCTGTCTTTGGCATGTGTGCTGCAGGTTGCCGACCCCTGAGCTAGAGTGAAAAGTTGTATTTTTGTTAAACAACCCACATTAATGATATGACCAAGGGTATCAGACCAACTACTTTCAAACACCGAAACACTAACTTTTCCTAGCAATTCAAATTAGGCGTCTGGTGCTGTCAGCTTCTAGCATTTGTTAGATATGTTCCTACTGAAAAGCCATTCCTCTATAAACTATCTTGGCACAGTTTAACTCACTCATCCAAGAAAGTTGGATCATCAACCCCTTTATCCAAGAGGCTGTGATGCCACAGCAGCAACTGGGTGCTTCAAGTCAAACTGAGTTACGACTCCTGCGACAAGCCCCTGAAACAGATGAACCAGGAATTCACACTCTCCTCCTTGTATCTCTACAGCTCCGATTGCCATCCAGGAGAAAAGTAGAGCATTGTGCAATCTCCTCTCAAATGAAAGTGATTTGAGATTTGCCCAGCTCAACCTCATGCAGAACCCTTTGGTTGGACTCAACAGGCTCCTTGTTTTGTGCATCTTTTGAAGAACTGCAGTGCCTTCCGTTAGAGTTCACTTTGACAGTTCAGTTAGTTCTGGTTACTAAATCCTGCCTGCCTGCTCACGTGAGGGGGAGAGAGAGAACGCACTGCTCACTCCAGGAGGTGGTGTTTGGGGGAAAACGGCACTTTATGCATACTAAAGTCTGAAACACCAGGGGGGGTGGGCACGGAAGGGAGCTTGTCACTCAGGTAGTTTTTAAATGTAGCTTTATGGAATACTGACATGCCATTGAGGCATTTGTACAGAATAAAGGAAGGGAATTCTTAGCAAAGTGAAGCATTAAATCACTACTATAAAAACTAAGTAATTTGTCACTTCTCTACCAAATAAGCCTCCTATAAGTAAGCTTATTAAAAGCCCACAGCAATTGTATAGCACTTTTGAAGCCCTTTAAGGTTAGGGTCTGAAAGCTCTTGCTGCAAGTTACTGTAGTTTGCTTTATTGTAGTGCTTGTATGTAAAATGAGAAGGAAGCTAGCACAAATGGCCTTGAAGTATCATGCTGCATTCATCTGAAGGGTTATGCCATAGTAGCATGGATAAAACTGCTTCACAGAAGAGTGAGACAAATTCAGCGGGTGCAAGCTGTTGTAACTCCAGTGAAGTCTGGATTCTTATACCCAGACTGAAATGGGTCAGCAATGTTTTTCATCAGACATCTCAAACTGTGTAGTAAGGTAGAAACCAGGCGTAGGAAATCTATGGCACGTGTGCTGAAGGCCACGCGCAAGCTGATTTTCAGTGGCACTCACTCTGCCCAGGTCCTGGCCACTGGTCCGGGGGGGGGGGGGGGGGGGAGGGGAGGGGCTCTGCATTTTAATTTAATTTTAAATGAAACTTCTTAAACATTTTAAAAACCTTATTTACTTTACATACAACAATAGTTTTGTTATATATTAGACTTATAGAAATAGACCTTCTAAAAACATTAAAATGTATTACTGGCACACGAAACCTTAAATTAGAGTGAATAAATGAAGACTGCACACCACTTCTGAAAGGTTGCTGAACCCTGGTGTAAACCATCTGTTAGGAGAAGGCTTAGTGGCGCACACAGGTAGCCAAGAATGGAGTTGGCTGTCACACCTGCACTTTAAACCTTTGTGTTTTACAAGAAGAGCAGACAATACAAGAAGGTGTCAAGAAGAAAACCCTAGAACTGAAAACCCCAAGCTCTCTTGGTCATCAAATCCTTTGATGTTCAAATAGAAACATTACTTTCAGGAAGTTCTCATTAGCCACCACTTAAAAGAGATCATCCTTCCTGTTTACATTTTGTGCAAGTCACTATATCCGCTACACAGTAGCTAAATGGACAGCAGAAACGTATGAAATTGGAAAGGCAATAACTGGACAGTAATTTATGTACAGCCCACCAGTGTCAGCAGAACTATTTTTCATTTACAGTGAACTCATTTTGTTGGAATAAACGGAGGCAAGGAGTACTGGGAGGGAGTGTGGAAGAAGTTTAAGGAGTCAGTCCACAAAAGTTGATAGGAAAAAAAAAGAGCATAGGATCAAAAGTTAAAGTTGTATCCCTTCTCCACCTCCTTTGTTTTAGGCAGGAAGTTATATAAGGCAGGGAAGTTATTAACTCTACAGTGCCTAGTACAATCTTGAGATTCATATTAAATATAGATGCCAGGGTTTTTACTGGCTAATATATGTTTATTAGCCTAAGGAAAAATAAGCTGATCTTTCAGTCCATTTCCAATGAACAAGTAGGCACTTCATAAAAGCAGCACCACGTGGAATGATGCTACTGACAATCTCTGCAGAGACCAGGAACTAAACTAGCATGGTACGTGAACCACACCTCAGAGGGTACTTCAAGAGAAGGGTTGAGATGCATTGGAAGATCAAATTGGGGTTGTTGGCCCAGCTACTGCAGCCTCTGTTGTGGGGGGAGGGGGGAGACTATAAAGACTATTTTCTATAAGAGATCCAGCTCTTCCCCCAAGGTGGAGTTTGCAGTGGATTTTACAGGGCTTACTTTGTTTTTGTCCCAAAATTTAACTCCAAAAATGGGGTAAGCATGTACATTTTTCTCTAACAATATTATAGCATTAGTCTCAATGTTCACGCCTGAAAATAAATGAGAATACCATGTCAATAGTGGATAGATACATGTGTATAACAGAGGAAGTTAATTCATAATGGGTAGTTGAATGGTGGTATATCTGTACCTTTTTGTTATACCAAATCCAGCTGAGGCAAGAATCTTTTTAGTCCATTTGTTTATAGGTGTAAGTTTTCACTGTACATACCGTTGGCTTGAGTCATACACAAGATTCTTCTTTAAGAGAGCTTTGCTTTTATCCTGCCATCAGCCTTAAACAAAAACCCTGCTATTTAAGCCATTTGTTCCCCACTTCCCAGCGAGAAGAGTGGAACAAATGCATATTCTCTTTCTGGAGATTAGCTAGTTAGATATTTTACAGATGGAGGCATTAATAAGTGAAGCATCCATGGCCTATTAATGGACAGGAGAGAAAACATGGTGCAGGGGACAAAGCACTGGACTGGACTCAAGATATCTGGCTTTTATTGCCATTGCTGCCAGTGACATGCCGTGCAACTTTGGTCAAGTCAATCACTTCACCTCTCTAAAACCTCCATTTACTCTTCCACCCTGTGTCTCATTCAACTAGACCAGAAGCTGCTGGGATAGCAACTGTCATGTGTCTGTACAGTGTATAACACAATGGGGTACCTAGTCCCATTTGGGGTCTCCAGGCCTTACTGTAATGTTAACACTACATTATCAGCTATTTATCTCTTCCCATCCCCTCCCTTTCTAGAGTCCCTCTTCCTCTGCCCAAGGTCTATAGTTCTACACTTATCTCAAACTTCTACAGATATCAGACATGTAGACTTCTCTCTCCAGTGAGTTATAAATGAAGTATTGACTGAGGGCATGCTGTACTACAAAGACTGAGACACAAGATACAGACAAGCAGTTACAGCAGAACACGTTCAAGACTTATTAGGGCATGTCCATCACTGGAGATGCTGGCAGATAGCATCAGTATTTTTTGCAAATGGCACCACTTACTCACTGAAGCCAAGAAACTATATGCAGTCCAACATATTGGATTCCTGTAGTCTTTCTGGTCCTTTATATAGTAGTTCACTCCACTTTTACAAGAGAACTTTCAAAGGAGGAGAAGTTTGGAGCGCAGGTGATATTCTCTTAGATTCTTCCTGTCAAAGGTAGGGGCCCGGGCAGAGACAGGTGCATCGTGGAGGTGAATGCCTGGCTGCAAAGAGGGGCTTTGGCTTCCTCGACCACAGGATGCTATTCCAGGAAGGACTGCTAGGCAGAGATGGCGTTCACCTTTCGAGGAGGGGAAAGGCCCTATTTGGACATAGGCTGGCTAACCTAGCGAGGAGGGCTTTAAACTAGGTTTGACAGGGACAGGTGAGCAAAGCCCACAGGTAAGTGGGGAACATGGAGACGGGTTGGAAATAGGAGGGAGCGTGGGCTATGACAGAGAGAAAGGAGGGTCAGGGCAAAACTGGGAGGCAAGATCAAATCAGTATCTTAAATGCCTATATACAAATGCGAGACATATGGGTAATAAGCAGGAAGAACTGGAAGTGCTAATACATTGTGGGCATCACCGAAACTTAGTGGGATAATACACATGACTGGAATGTTGGTGTGGATGGGTACAGCTTGCTCAGACAGGGGAAAAAGGGAGAAGGTGTTGCCTTATATTTTAAAAATGCACACACTTGGACTGAGGTGGAGATGGATATAGGAGACGGAAGTGTTGAGAGTCTCTGGGTTAGGCTAAAAAGGGGTAAAAAAAACAAGGGTGATGTCATGCTAGGAGTCTACTATAGGCCACCTAACCAGGTGGAAGAGGTGGATGAGGCTTTTTTTAAACAACTAACAAAATCATCCAAAGCCCAATCCTGCTGGAAAGGATGGGGGACTTCAACTATCCAGATATATGTTGGAAAAACAACACAGTGGGGCACAGTCTATCCAATAAGTTCTTGGACTGCATTACAGACAACTTTTTATTTCAGAAGGTTGAAAAAGCTTCTGGGGGAAGCTGTTCTAGACTTGATTTTAACAAATAGGGAGGAACTCATTGAGAATTTGAAAGTAGAAGGCAGCTTGGGTGAAAGTGATCATGAAATCAGAGTTCACAATTCTAAGGAAGGGTAGAAGCGAGTACAGCAAAATAGAGACAATGGATTTCAGGAGGCAGATTTTGGTAACCTCAGAGCTGATAGGTAAGGTCCCATGGGAATCAAGACTGAAGGGAAAAACAACTGAAGAGAGTTGGCAGTTTTTCAAAGGGACACTATTAAGGGCCCAAAAGCAAGCTATTCCGCTGGGTAAGAAAGATAGAAAATGTGGCAAAAGACCACCTTGGCTTAACCATGAGATCTTGCATGATCTAAAAAATAAAAAGGAGTCATAAAAAATGGAAACTAGGACAGATTACAGAGGATGAATATAGGCAAACAACACAGGAATGCAGGGGCAAGATTAGAAAGTCAAAGGCACAAAATGAGCTCAAACTAGCTACAGGAATAAAGGGAAACAAGACGACTTTTTATCAATACATTAGAACAGGGGTCGGCAACGTTTGGCACGCGGCTCGCCAGGGTAAGCACCCTGGTGGGCCGGGCCAGGCCAGGCCAGTTTTATTTACCTGCCGCGTCAGCAGGTAAATAAAACTGGCCCGGCC